>NW_028250215.1:0-164000 GCF_964263255.1 Lissotriton vulgaris
GGCTGACCCAGCAGGAGCAAACGTATGCCAAAAATGTACACAGAATGAGCTTTTCAGTGAATAGCAGCCAGGCACATTTTAGCTAGTTTTACTTGTAAGTGGGGTTGGAAATGCTTTTCAGGCTCAGTACTGGGCTCAAAAGATGCAGCTCTGAGGTCTCTCTTGATAGGAGGTAGTTAAGTAGAACTTCGCTGCTCAGCTGACCCGGCAGGAGCAAATGTATGCCAAAAATGTACGCAGAATGAGCTTTTCAGTGAGAGCAGCCTGGCACATTCTAGCAAGTTTTACTTGTAAGTGGGGTTGGAAACACTTTTCAGGCTCAGTACTGCGCTCAAAAGATGCAGCCCTGAGGTCTCTCATGATAGCAGGTGTTTAAGTAGAAATTTGCCACTTGGCTGACCCAGCAGGAGCAAACGTATGCCAAAAATGTACACAGAATGAGCTTTTCAGTGAATAGCAGTCAGGCACATTTTAGCTAGTTTTACTTGTAAGTGGGGTTGGAAACGCTTTTCAGGATCAGTACTGGGCTCAAAACATGCAGCCCTGCGGTCTCTCATGATAGCAGGTGGTTAAATAGAAATTCGCTGCTCAGCTGACCCGGCAGGAGCAAACGTATGCCAAAAATGTAAGCAGAATGAGCTTTTCTGTGAATAGCAGCCAGGCACATTTTAGCTAGTTTTACTTGTAAGTGGGGTTGGAAACGCTTTTCAGGCTCAGTACTGGGCTCAAAACGTGCAGCCCTGATGTCTCTCATGATTGCAGGTGGTTAAATAGAAATTCGCTGCTCAGCTGACCCGGTAGGAGCAAACGTATGCCAAAAATGTAAGCAGAATGAGCTTTTCAGTGAATAGCAGTCAGGCACATTTTAGCTAGTTTTACTTGTAAGTGGGGTTGGAAATGCTTTTCAGGCTCAGTACTGGGCTCAAAAGATGCAGCTCTGAGGTCTCTCCTGATAGGAGGTAGTTAAGTAGAACTTCGCTGCACAGCTGACCCGGCAGGAGCAAACGTATGCCAAAAATGTACGCAGAATGAGCTTTTCAGTGAAGAGCAGCCAGGCACATTTTAGCTAGTTTTACTTGTAAGTGGGGTTGGAAATGCTTTTCAGGCTCAGTACTGGGCTCAAAAGATGCAGCTCTGAGGTCTCTGATAGGAGGTAGTTAAGTAGAACTTCGCTGCTCAGCTGACCAAGCAGGAGCAAACGTATGCCAAAAATGTACGCAGAATGATCTTTTTAGTGAATAGCAGCCAGGCACATTTTAGCTAGTTTTACTTGTAAGTGGGGTTGGAAACGCTTTTCAGGCTCAGTACTGCGCTCAAAACATGCAGCCCTGAGGTCTCTCATGATAGCAGGTGGTTAAGTAGAAATTTGCCACTTGGCTGACCCAGCAGGAGCAAACGTATGCCAAAAATGTACACAGAATGAGCTTTTCAGTGAATAGCAGCCAGGCACATTTTAGCTAGTTTTACTTGTAAGTGGGGTTGGAAACGCTTTTCAGGATCAGTACTGGGCTCAAACATGCAGCCCTGAGGTTTCTCATGATAGCAGGTGGTTAAATAGAAATTCGCTGCTCAGCTGACCCGGCAGGAGCAAACGTATGCCAAAAATGTACGCAGAATGAGCTTTTCAGTGAAGAGCAGCCAGGCACATTTTAGCTAGTTTTACTTGTAAGTGGGGTTGGAAATGCTTTTCACAGGCTCAGTACTGGGCTCAAAACATGCAGCCCTGAGGTCTCTCATGATAGCAGGAGGTTAAATAGAAATTCGCTGCTCAGCTGACCCGGTAGGAGCAAACGTATGCCAAAAATGTAAGCAGAATGAGCTTTTCAGTGAATAGCAGCCAGGCACATTTTAGCTAGTTTTACTTGTAAGTGGGGTTGGAAATGCTTTTCAGGCTCAGTACTGGGCTCAAAAGATGCAGCTCTGAGTTCTCTTCTGATAGGAGGTAGTTAAGTAGAACTTCGCTGCTCAGCTGACCAAGCAGGAGCAAACGTATGCCAAAAATGTACGCAGAATGATCTTTTCAGTGAATAGCAGCCAGGCACATTTAGCTAGTTTTACTTGTAAGTGGGGTTGGAAACGCTTTTCAGGCTCAGTACTGCGCTCAAAACATGCAGCCCTGAGGTCTCTCATGATAGCAGGTGGTTAAGTAGAAATTTGCCACTTGGCTGACCCAGCAGGAGCAAACGTTTGCCAAAAATGTACACAGAATGAGCTTTTCAGTGAATAGCAGCCAGGCACATTTTAGCTAGTTTTACTTGTAAGTGGGGTTGGAAATGCTTTTCAGGCTCAGTACTGGGCTCAAAAGATGCAGCTCTGAGGTCTCTCCTGATAGGAGGTAGTTAAGTAGAACTTCGCTGCTCAGCTGACCCGGCAGGAGCAAATGTATGCCAAAAATGTATGCAGAATGAGCTTTTCAGTGAAGAGCAGCCTGGCACATTCTAGCAAGTTTTACTTGTAAGTGGGGTTGGAAACACTTTTCAGGCTCAGTACTGCGCTCAAAAGATGCAGCCCTGAGGTCTCTCATGATAGCAGGTGGTTAAATAGAAATTCGCTTCTCAGCTGACCCGGCAGGAGCAAATGTATGCCAAAAATGTACGCAGAATGAGCTTTTCAGTGAATAGCAGCCAGGCACATTTTAGCTAGTTTTACTTGTAAGTGGGGTTGGAAACGCTGTTCAGGATCAGTACTGGGTTCAAAACATGCAGCCCTGAGGTCTCTCATGATAGCAGGTGGTTAAATAGAAATTCGCTGCTCAGCTGACCCGGCAGGAGCAAACGTATGCCAAAAATGTACGCAGAATGAGCTTTTCAGTGACTAGCATCCAGGCACATTTTAGCTAGTTTTATTTGTAAGTGGGGTTGGAAACGCTTTTCAGGATCAGTACTGGGCTCAAAACGTGCAGCCCTGATGTCTCTCATGATAGCAGGTGGTTAAATAGAAATTTGCTGCTCAGCTGACCCGGCAGGAGCAAACGTATGCCAAAAATGTTCGCAGAATGAGCTTTTCAGTGAAGAGCAGCCAGGCACATTTTAGATAGTTTTACTTGTAAGTGGGGTTGGAAACGCTTTTCAGGATCAGTACTGGGCTCAAAACATGCAGCCCTGAGGTCTCTCATGATAGCAGGTGGTTAAATAGAAATTCGCTGCTCAGCTGACCCGGCAGGAGCAAACGTATGCCAAAAATGTACGCAGAATGAGCTTTTCAGTGAAGAGCAGCCAGGCACATTTTAGCTAGTTTTACTTGTAAGTGGGGTTGGAAATGCTTTTCAGGCTCAGTACTGGGCTCAAAACATGCAGCCCTGAGGTCTCTCATGATAGCAGGTGATTAAATAGAAATTCGCTGCTCAGCTGACCCGGCAGGAGCAAACGTATGCCAAAAATGTACGCAGAATGAGCTTTTCAGTGAAGAGCATTTTAGCTAGTTTTACTTGTAAGTGGGGTTGGAAACGCTTTTCAGGCTCAGTACTGGGCTCAAAAGATGCAGCTCTGAGGTCTCTTCTGAAAGGAGGTAGTTAAGTAGATCTTCGCTTCTCAGCTGACCCGGCAGGAGCAAATGTATGCCAAAAATGTACGCAGAATGAGCTTTTCAGTGAATAGCAGCCAGGCACATTTTAGCTAGTTTTACTTGTAAGTGGGGTTGGAAACGCTTTTCAGGATCAGTACTGGGCTCAAAACATGCAGCCCTGAGGTCTCTCATGATAGTAGGTGGTTAAATAGAAATTCGCTGCTCAGCTGACCAAGCAGGAGCAAACGTATGCCAAAAATGTACGCCGAATGAGCTTTTCAGTGAAGAGCAGCCAGGCACATTCTAGCAAGTTTTACTTGTAAGTGGGGTTGGAAACGCTTTTCAGGCTCAGTACTGCGCTCAAAAGATGCAGCCCTGAGGTCTCTCATGATAGCAGGTGGTTAAGTAGAAATTTGCCTTGGATGACCCAGCAGGAGCAAACGTATGCCAAAAATGTACACAGAATGAGCTTTTCAGTGAATAGCAGCCAGGCACACTTTAGCTAGTTTTACTTGTAAGTGGGGTTGGAAACGCTTTTCAGGAACAGTACTGGGCTCAAAACATGCAGCCCTGAGGTCTCTCATGATAGCAGGTGGTTAAACAGAAATTCGCTGCTCAGCTGACCCGGTAGGAGCAAACGTATGCCAAAAATGTAAGCAGAATGAGCTTTTCTGTGAATAGCAGCCAGGCACATTGTAGCTAGTTTTACTTGTAAGTGGGGTTGGAAACGCTTTTCAGGCTCAGTACTGGGCTCAAAACATGCAGCCCTGAGGTCTCTCATGATTGCAGGTGGTTAAATAGAAATTCGCTGCTCAGCTGACCCGGTAGGAGCAAACGTATGCCAAAAATGTAAGCAGAATGAGCTTTTCAGTGAATAGCAGTCAGGCACATTTTAGCTAGTTTTACTTGTAAGTGGGGTTGGAAACGCTTTTCAGGATCAGTACTGGGCTCAAAACATGCAGCCCTGAGGTCTCTCATGATAGCAGGTGGTTAAATAGAAATTCGCTGCTCAGCTGACCCGGTAGGAGCAAACGTATGCCAAAAATGTACGCAGAATGAGCTTTTCAGTGAAGAGCAGCCAGGCACATTTTAGCTAGTTTTACTTGTAAGTGGGGTTGGAAATGCTATTCAGGCTCAGTACTGGGCTCAAAAGATGCAGCTCTGAGGTCTCTCCTGATAAGAGGTAGTTAAGTAGAACTTCGCTGCACAGCTGACCCGGCAGGAGCAAACGTATGCCAAAAATGTACGCAGAATGAGCTTTTCAGTGAAGAGCAGCCAGGCACATTTTAGCTAGTTTTACTTGTAAGTGGGGTTGGAAATGCTTTTCAGGCTCAGTACTGGGCTCAAAAGATGCAGCTCTGAGGTCTCTTCTGATAGGAGGTAGTTAAGTAGAACTTCGCTGCTCAGCTGACCAAGCAGGAGCAAACGTATGCCAAAAATGTACACAGAATGATCTTTTTAGTGAATAGCAGCCAGGCACATTTTAGCTAGTTTTACTTGTAAGTGGGGTTGGAAACGCTTTTCAGGCTCAGTACTGCGCTCAAAACATGCAGCCCTGAGGTCTCTCATGATAGCAGGTGGTTAAGTAGAAATTTGCCACTTGGCTGACCCAGCAGGAGCAAACGTATGCCAAAAATGTACACAGAATGAGCTTTTCAGTGAAAAGCAGCCAGGCACATTTTAGCTAGTTTTACTTGTAAGTGGGGTTGGAAACGCTTTTCAGGATCAGTACTGGGATCAAAACATGCAGCCCTGAGGTTTCTCATGATAGCAGGTGGTTAAATAGAAATTCGCTGCTCAGCTGACCCGGCAGGAGCAAACGTATGCCAAAAATGTACGCAGAATGAGCTTTTCAGTGAAGAGCAGCCAGGCACATTTTAGCTAGTTTTACTTGTAAGTGGGGTTGGAAACGCTTTTCAGGATCAGTACAGGGCTCAAAACATGCAGCCCTGAGGTCTCTCATGATAGCAGGTGGTTAAATAGAAATTCGCTTCTCAGCTGACCCGGCAGGAGCAAATGTATGCCAAAAATGTACGCAGAATGAGTTTTCAGTGAATAGCAGCCAGGCACATTTTAGCTAGTTTTACTTGTAAGTGGGGTTGGAAACGCTGTTCAGGATCAGTACTGGGCTCAAAACATGCAGCCCTGAGGTCTCTCATGATAGCAGGTGGTTAAATAGAAATTCGCTGCTCAGCTGACCCGGCAGGAGCAAACGTATGCCAAAAATGTACGCAGAATGAGCTTTTCAGTGACTAGCATCCAGGCACATTTTAGCTAGTTTTACTTGTAAGTGGGGTTGGAAACGCTTTTCAGGATCAGTACTGGGCTCAAAACGTGCAGCCCTGATGTCTCTCATGATAACAGGTGGTTAAATAGAAATTTGCTGCTCAGCTGACCCGGCAGGAGCAAACGTATGCCAAAAATGTTCGCAGAATGAGCTTTTCAGTGAAGAGCAGCCAGGCATATTTTAGATAGTTTTTTACTTGTAAGTGGGGTTGGAAACGCTTTTCAGGATCAGTACTGGGCTCAAAACATGCAGCCCTGAGGTCTCTCATGATAGCAGGTGGTTAAATAGAAATTCGCTGCTCAGCTGACCCGGCAGGAGCAAACGTATGCCAAAAATGTACGCAGAATGAGCTTTTCAGTGAAGAGCAGCCAGGCACATTTTAGCTAGTTTTACTTGTAAGTGGGGTTGGAAATGCTTTTCAGGCTCAGTACTGGGCTCAAAACATGCAGCCCTGAGGTCTCTCATGATAGCAGGAGGTTAAATAGAAATTCGCTGCTCAGCTGACCCGGTAGGAGCAAACGTATGCCAAAAATGTACACAGAATGAGCTTTTCAGTGAATAGCAGCCAGGCACATTTTAGCTAGTTTTACTTGTAAGTGGGGTTGGAAACGCTTTTCAGGCTCAGTACTGCGCTCAAAACATGCAGCCCTGAGGTCTCTCATGATAGCAGGTGGTTAAGTAGAAATTTGCCACTTGGCTGACCCAGCAGGAGCAAAGGTATGCCAAAAATGTACACAGAATGAGCTTTTCAGTGAATAGCAGCCAGGCACATTTTAGCTAGTTTTACTTGTAAGTGGGGTTGGAAACACTTTTGAGGATCAGTACTGGGCTCAAAACATGCAGCCCTGAGGTTTCTCATGATAGCAGGTGGTTAAATAGAAATTCGCTGCTCAGCTGACCCGGCAGGAGCAAACGTATGCCAAAAATGTACGCAGAATGAGCTTTTCAGTGAAGAGCAGCCAGGCACATTTTAGCTAGTTTTACTTGTAAGTGGGGTTGGAAATGCTTTTCAGGCTCAGTACTGGGCTCAAAACATGCAGCCCTGAGGTCTCTCATGATAGCAGGAGGTTAAATAGAAATTTGCTGCTCAGCTGACCCGGTAGGAGCAAACGTATGCCAAAAATGTAAGCAGAATGAGCTTTTCTGTGAATAGCAGCCAGGCACATTTTAGCTAGTTTTACTTGTAAGTGGGGTTGGAAACGCTTTTCAGGCTCAGTACTGGGCTCAAAACATGCAGCCCTGAGGTCTCTCATGATTGCAGGTGGTTAAATAGAAATTCGCTGCTCAGCTGACCCGGTAGGAGCAAACGTATGCCAAAAATGTAAGCAGAATGAGCTTTTCAGTGAATAGCAGTCAGGCACATTTTAGCTAGTTTTACTTGTAAGTGGGGTTGGAAATGCTTTTCAGGCTCATTACTGGGCTCAAAAGATGCAGCCCTGAGGTCTCTCATGATAGCAGGTGGTTAAATAGAAATTCGCTGCTCAGCTGACCCGGCAGGAGCAAACGTATGCCAAAAATGTACGCAGAATGAGCTTTTCAGTGAAGAGCAGCCAGGCACATTTTAGCTAGTTTTACTTGTAAGTGGGGTTGGAAATGCTTTTCAGGCTCAGTACTGGGCTCAAAACATGCAGCCCTGAGGTCTCTCATGATAGCAGGAGGTTAAATAGAAATTCGCTGCTCAGCTGACCCGGTAGGAGCAAACGTATGCCAAAAATGTACACAGAATGAGCTTTTCAGTGAATAGCAGCCAGGCACATTTTAGCTAGTTTTACTTGTAAGTGGGGTTGGAAACGCTTTTCAGGCTCAGTACTGCGCTCAAAACATGCAGCCCTGAGGTCTCTCATGATAGCAGGTGGTTAAGTAGAAATTTGCCACTTGGCTGACCCAGCAGGAGCAAACGTATGCCAAAAATGTACACAGAATGAGCTTTTCAGTGAATAGCAGCCAGGCACATTTTAGCTAGTTTTACTTTACTGGGCTCAAAACATGCAGCCCTGAGGTCTCTCATGATTGCAGGTGGTTAAATAGAAATTCGCTGCTCAGCTGACCCGGTAGGAGCAAACGTATGCCAAAAATGTAAGCAGAATGAGCTTTTCAGTGAATAGCAGTCAGGCACATTTTAGCTAGTTTTACTTGTAAGTGGGGTTGGAAATGTTTTTCAGGCTCAGTACTGGGCTCAAAAGATGCAGCCCTGAGGTCTCTCATGATAGCAGGTGGTTAAATAGAAATTCGCTGCTCAGCTGACCCGGCAGGAGCAAACGTATGCCAAAAATGTACGCAGAATGAGCTTTTCAGTGAAGAGCAGCCAGGCACATTTTAGCTAGTTTTACTTGTAAGTAGGGTTGGAAACGCTTTTCAGGAACAGTACTGGGCTCAAAACATGCAGCCCTGAGGTCTCTCATGATGGCAGGTGGTTAAACAGAAATTCGCTGCTCAGCTGACCCGGTAGGAGCAAACGTATGCCAAAAATGTAAGCAGAATGAGCTTTTCTGTGAATAGCAGCCAGGCACATTTTAGCTAGTTTTACTTGTAAGTGGGGTTGGAAACGCTTTTCAGGCTCAGTACTGGGCTCAAAACATGCAGCCCTGAGGTCTCTCATGATTGCAGGTGGTTAAATAGAAATTCGCTGCTCAGCTGACCCGGTAGGAGCAAACGTATGCCAAAAATGTAAGCAGAATGAGCTTTTCAGTGAATAGCAGTCAGGCACATTTTAGCTAGTTTTACTTGTAAGTGGGGTTGGAAACGCTTTTCAGGATCAGTACTGGGCTCAAAACATGCAGCCCTGAGGTCTCTCATGATTGCAGGTGGTTAAATAGAAATTCGCTGCTCAGCTGACCCGGTAGGAGCAAACGTATGCCAAAAATGTAAGCAGAATGAGCTTTTCAGTGAATAGCAGTCAGGCACATTTTAGCTAGTTTTACTTGTAAGTGGGGTTGGAAATGCTTTTCAGGATCAGTACTGGGCTCAAAACATGCAGCCCTGAGGTCTCTCATGATAGCAGGTGGTTAAATAGAAATTCGCTGCTCAGCTGACCCGGCAGGAGCAAACGTATGCCAAAAATGTACGCAGAATGAGCTTTTCAGTGAAGAGCAGCCAGGCACATTTTAGCTAGTTTTACTTGTAAGTGGGGTTGGAAATGCTTTTCAGGCTCAGTACTGGGCTCAAAACATGCAGCCCTGAGGTCTCTCATGATAGCAGGAGGTTAAATAGAAATTCGCTGCTCAGCTGACCCGGTAGGAGCAAACGTATGCCAAAAATGTACACAGAATGAGCTTTTCAGTGAATAGCAGCCAGGCACATTTTAGCTAGTTTTACTTGTAAGTGGGGTTGGAAACGCTTTTCAGGCTCAGTACTGCGCTCAAAACATGCAGCCCTGAGGTCTCTCATGATAGCAGGTGGTTAAGTAGAAATTTGCCACTTGGCTGACCCAGCAGGAGCAAAGGTATGCCAAAAATGTACACAGAATGAGCTTTTCAGTGAATAGCAGCCAGGCACATTTTAGCTAGTTTTACTTGTAAGTGGGGTTGGAAACACTTTTCAGGATCAGTACTGGGCTCAAAACATGCAGCCCTGAGGTTTCTCATGATAGCAGGTGGTTAAATAGAAATTCGCTGCTCAGCTGACCCGGCAGGAGCAAACGTATGCCAAAAATGTACGCAGAATGAGCTTTTCAGTGAAGAGCAGCCAGGCACATTTTAGCTAGTTTTACTTGTAAGTGGGGTTGGAAATGCTTTTCAGGCTCAGTACTGGGCTCAAAACATGCAGCCCTGAGGTCTCTCATGATAGCAGGAGGTTAAATAGAAATTTGCTGCTCAGCTGACCCGGTAGGAGCAAACGTATGCCAAAAATGTAAGCAGAATGAGCTTTTCTGTGAATAGCAGCCAGGCACATTTTAGCTAGTTTTACTTGTAAGTGGGGTTGGAAACGCTTTTCAGGCTCAGTACTGGGCTCAAAACATGCAGCCCTGAGGTCTCTCATGATTGCAGGTGGTTAAATAGAAATTCGCTGCTCAGCTGACCCGGTAGGAGCAAACGTATGCCAAAAATGTAAGCAGAATGAGCTTTTCAGTGAATAGCAGTCAGGCACATTTTAGCTAGTTTTACTTGTAAGTGGGGTTGGAAATGCTTTTCAGGCTCATTACTGGGCTCAAAAGATGCAGCCCTGAGGTCTCTCATGATAGCAGGTGGTTAAATAGAAATTCGCTGCTCAGCTGACCCGGCAGGAGCAAACGTATGCCAAAAATGTACGCAGAATGAGCTTTTCAGTGAAGAGCAGCCAGGCACATTTTAGCTAGTTTTACTTGTAAGTGGGGTTGGAAATGCTTTTCAGGCTCAGTACTGGGCTCAAAACATGCAGCCCTGAGGTCTCTCATGATAGCAGGAGGTTAAATAGAAATTCGCTGCTCAGCTGACCCGGTAGGAGCAAACGTATGCCAAAAATGTACACAGAATGAGCTTTTCAGTGAATAGCAGCCAGGCACATTTTAGCTAGTTTTACTTGTAAGTGGGGTTGGAAACGCTTTTCAGGCTCAGTACTGCGCTCAAAACATGCAGCCCTGAGGTCTCTCATGATAGCAGGTGGTTAAGTAGAAATTTGCCACTTGGCTGACCCAGCAGGAGCAAACGTATGCCAAAAATGTACACAGAATGAGCTTTTCAGTGAATAGCAGCCAGGCACATTTTAGCTAGTTTTACTTTACTGGGCTCAAAACATGCAGCCCTGAGGTCTCTCATGATTGCAGGTGGTTAAATAGAAATTCGCTGCTCAGCTGACCCGGTAGGAGCAAACGTATGCCAAAAATGTAAGCAGAATGAGCTTTTCAGTGAATAGCAGTCAGGCACATTTTAGCTAGTTTTACTTGTAAGTGGGGTTGGAAATGCTTTTCAGGCTCAGTACTGGGCTCAAAAGATGCAGCCCTGAGGTCTCTCATGATAGCAGGTGGTTAAATAGAAATTCGCTGCTCAGCTGACCCGGCAGGAGCAAACGTATGCCAAAAATGTACGCAGAATGAGCTTTTCAGTGAAGAGCAGCCAGGCACATTTTAGCTAGTTTTACTTGTAAGTAGGGTTGGAAACGCTTTTCAGGAACAGTACTGGGCTCAAAACATGCAGCCCTGAGGTCTCTCATGATGGCAGGTGGTTAAACAGAAATTCGCTGCTCAGCTGACCCGGTAGGAGCAAACGTATGCCAAAAATGTAAGCAGAATGAGCTTTTCTGTGAATAGCAGCCAGGCACATTTTAGCTAGTTTTACTTGTAAGTGGGGTTGGAAACGCTTTTCAGGCTCAGTACTGGGCTCAAAACATGCAGCCCTGAGGTCTCTCATGATTGCAGGTGGTTAAATAGAAATTCGCTGCTCAGCTGACCCGGTAGGAGCAAACGTATGCCAAAAATGTAAGCAGAATGAGCTTTTCAGTGAATAGCAGTCAGGCACATTTTAGCTAGTTTTACTTGTAAGTGGGGTTGGAAACGCTTTTCAGGATCAGTACTGGGCTCAAAACATGCAGCCCTGAGGTCTCTCATGATTGCAGGTGGTTAAATAGAAATTCGCTGCTCAGCTGACCCGGTAGGAGCAAACGTATGCCAAAAATGTAAGCAGAATGAGCTTTTCAGTGAATAGCAGTCAGGCACATTTTAGCTAGTTTTACTTGTAAGTGGGGTTGGAAATGCTTTTCAGGCTCAGTACTGGGCTCAAAAGATGCAGCTCTGAGGTCTCTCCTGATAGGAGGTAGTTAAGTAGAACTTCGCTGCACAGCTGACCCGGCAGGAGCAAACGTATGCCAAAAATGTACACAGAATGAGCTTTTCAGTGAATAGCAGCCAGGCACATTTTAGCTAGTTTTACTTGTAAGTGGGGTTGGAAACGCTTTTCAGGCTCAGTACTGCGCTCAAAACATGCAGCCCTGAGGTCTCTCATGATAGCAGGTGGTTAAGTAGAAATTTGCCACTTGGCTGACCCAGCAGGAGCAAACGTATGCCAAAAATGTACACAGAATGAGCTTTTCAGTGAATAGCAGCCAGGCACATTTTAGCTAGTTTTACTTGTAAGTGGGGTTGGAAACGCTTTTCAGGCTCAGTACTGCGCTCAAAACATGCAGCCCTGAGGTCTCTCATGATAGCAGGTGGTTAAGTAGAAATTTGCCACTTGGCTGACCCAGCAGGAGCAAACGTATGCCAAAAATGTACACAGAATGAGCTTTTCAGTGAATAGCAGCCAGGCACATTTTAGCTAGTTTTACTTGTAAGTGGGGTTGGAAACGCTTTTCAGGATCAGTACTGGGCTCAAACATGCAGCCCTGAGGTTTCTCATGATAGCAGGTGGTTAAATAGAAATTCGCTGCTCAGCTGACCCGGCAGGAGCAAACGTATGCCAAAAATGTAAGCAGAATGAGCTTTTCAGTGAAGAGCAGCCAGGCACATTTTAGCTAGTTTTACTTGTAAGTGGGGTTGGAAACGCTTTTCAGGCTCAGTACTGGGCTCAAAACATGCAGCCCTGAGGTCTCTCATGATAGCAGGAGGTTAAATAGAAATTCGCTGCTCAGCTGACCCGGTAGGAGCAAACGTATGCCAAAAATGTTAGCAGAATGAGCTTTTCAGTGAATAGCAGCCAGGCACATTTTAGCTACTTTTACTTGTAAGTGGGGTTGGAAATGCTTTTCAGGCTCAGTACTGGGCTCAATAGATGCAGCTCTGAGTTCTCTTCTGATAGGAGGTAGTTAAGTAGAACTTTGCTGCTCAGCTGACCAAGCAGGAGCAAACGTATGCCAAAAATGTACGCAGAATGATCTTTTCAGTGAATAGCAGCCAGGCACATTTTAGCTAGTTTTACTTGTAAGTGGGGTTGGAAACGCTTTTCAGGCTCAGTACTGCGCTCAAAACATGCAGCCCTGAGGTCTCTCATGATAGCAGGTGGTTAAGTAGAAATTTGCCACTTGGCTGACCCAGCAGGAGCAAACGTATGCCAAAAATGTACACAGAATGAGCTTTTCAGTGAATAGCAGCCAGGCACATTTTAGCTAGTTTTACTTGTAAGTGGGGTTGGAAATGCTTTTCAGGCTCAGTACTGGGCTCAAAAGATGCAGCCCTGAGGTCTCTCATGATAGCAGGTGGTTAAATAGAAATTCGCTTCTCAGCTGACCCGGCAGGAGCAAATGTATGCCAAAAATGTACGCAGAATGAGCTTTTCAGTGAATAGCAGCCAGGCACATTTTAGCTAGTTTTACTTGTAAGTGGGGTTGGAAACGCTGTTCAGGATCAGTACTGGGTTCAAAACATGCAGCCCTGAGGTCTCTCATGATAGCAGGTGGTTAAATAGAAATTCGCTGCTCAGCTGACCCGGCAGGAGCAAACGTATGCCAAAAATGTACGCAGAATGAGCTTTTCAGTGACTAGCATCCAGGCACATTTTAGCTAGTTTTATTTGTAAGTGGGGTTGGAAGCGCTTTTCAGGATCAGTACTGGGCTCAAAACGTGCAGCCCTGATGTCTCTCATGATAGCAGGTGGTTAAATAGAAATTTGCTGCTCAGCTGACCCGGCAGGAGCAAACGTATGCCAAAAATGTTCGCAGAATGAGCTTTTCAGTGAAGAGCAGCCAGGCACATTTTAGATAGTTTTACTTGTAAGTGGGGTTGGAAACGCTTTTCAGGATCAGTACTGGGCTCAAAACATGCAGCCCTGAGGTCTCTCATGATAGCAGGTGGTTAAATAGAAATTCGCTGCTCAGCTGACCCGGCAGGAGCAAACGTATGCCAAAAATGTACGCAGAATGAGCTTTTCAGTGAAGAGCAGCCAGGCACATTTTAGCTAGTTTTACTTGTAAGTGGGGTTGGAAATGCTTTTCAGGCTCAGTACTGGGCTCAAAACATGCAGCCCTGAGGTCTCTCATGATAGCAGGTGATTAAATAGAAATTCGCTGCTCAGCTGACCCGGCAGGAGCAAACGTATGCCAAAAATGTACGCAGAATGAGCTTTTCAGTGAAGAGCAGCCAGGCACATTTTAGCTAGTTTTACTTGTAAGTGGGGTTGGAAACGCTTTTCAGGCTCAGTACTGGGCTCAAAAGATGCAGCTCTGAGGTCTCTTCTGAAAGGAGGTAGTTAAGTAGAACTTCGCTTCTCAGCTGACCCGGCAGGAGCAAATGTATGCCAAAAATGTACGCAGAATGAGCTTTTCAGTGAATAGCAGCCAGGCACATTTTAGCTAGTTTTACTTGTAAGTGGGGTTGGAAACGCTTTTCAGGATCAGTACTGGGCTCAAAACATGCAGCCCTGAGGTCTCTCATGATAGTAGGTGGTTAAATAGAAATTCGCTGCTCAGCTGACCAAGCAGGAGCAAACGTATGCCAAAAATGTACGCCGAATGAGCTTTTCAGTGAAGAGCAGCCAGGCACATTCTAGCAAGTTTTACTTGTAAGTGGGGTTGGAAACGCTTTTCAGGCTCAGTACTGCGCTCAAAAGATGCAGCCCTGAGGTCTCTCATGATAGCAGGTGGTTAAGTAGAAATTTGCCTTGGATGACCCAGCAGGAGCAAACGTATGCCAAAAATGTACACAGAATGAGCTTTTCAGTGAATAGCAGCCAGGCACATTTTAGCTAGTTTTACTTGTAAGTGGGGTTGGAAACGCTTTTCAGGAACAGTACTGGGCTCAAAACATGCAGCCCTGAGGTCTCTCATGATAGCAGGTGGTTAAACAGAAATTCGCTGCTCAGCTGACCCGGTAGGAGCAAACGTATGCCAAAAATGTAAGCAGAATGAGCTTTTCTGTGAATAGCAGCCAGGCACATTTTAGCTAGTTTTACTTGTAAGTGGGGTTGGAAACGCTTTTCAGGCTCAGTACTGGGCTCAAAACATGCAGCCCTGAAGTCTCTCATGATTGCAGGTGGTTAAATAGAAATTCGCTGCTCAGCTGACCCGGTAGGAGCAAACGTATGCCAAAAATGTAAGCAGAATGAGCTTTTCAGTGAATAGCAGTCAGGCACATTTTAGCTAGTTTTACTTGTAAGTGGGGTTGGAAACGCTTTTCAGGATCAGTACTGGGCTCAAAACATGCAGCCCTGAGGTCTCTCATGATAGCAGGTGGTTAAATAGAAATTCGCTGCTCAGCTGACCCGGTAGGAGCAAACGTATGCCAAAAATGTAAGCAGAATGAGCTTTTCTGTGAATAGCAGCCAGGCACATTTTAGCTAGTTTTACTTGTAAGTGGGGTTGGAAACGCTTTTCAGGCTCAGTACTGCGCTCAAAACATGCAGCCCTGAGGTCTCTCCTGATAGCAGGTGGTTAAATAGAAATTCGCTGCTCAGCTGACCCGGCAGGAGCAAACGTATGCCAAAAATGTACGCAGAATGAGCTTTTCAGTGAAGAGCAGCCAGGCACATTTTAGCTAGTTTTACTTGTAAGTGGGGTTGGAAATGCTTTTCAGGCTCAGTACTGGGCTCAAAAGATGCAGCTCTGAGGTCTCTCCTGATAGGAGGTAGTTAAGTAGAACTTCGCTGCTCAGCTGACCCGGCAGGAGCAAATGTATGCCAAAAATGTACGCAGAATGAGCTTTTCAGTGAAGAGCAGCCTGGCACATTCTAGCAAGTTTTACTTGTAAGTGGGGTTGGAAACACTTTTCAGGCTCAGTACTGCGCTCAAAAGATGCAGCCCTGAGGTCTCTCATGATAGCAGGTGGTTAAGTAGAAATTTGCCACTTGGCTGACCCAGCAGGAGCAAACGTATGCCAAAAATGTACACAGAATGAGCTTTTCAGTGACTAGCATTAAGGCACATTTTAGCTAGTTTTACTTGTAAGTGGGGTTGGAAACGCTTTTCAGGATCAGTACAGGGCTCAAAACATGCAGCCCTGAGGTCTCTCATGATAGCAGCTGGTTAAATAGAACTTCGCTTCTCAGCTGACCCGGCAGGAGCAAATGTATGCCAAAAATGTATGCAGAATGAGCTTTTCAGTGAATAGCAGCCAGGCACATTTTAAGCTAGTTTTACTTGTAAGTGGGGTTGGAAACGCTTTTCAGGATCAGTACTGGGCTCAAAACATGCAGCCCTGAGGTCTCTTCTGATAGGAGGTAGTTAAGTAGAACTTCGCTTCTCAGCTGACCCGGCAGGAGCAAATGTATGCCAAAAATGTACGCAGAATGAGCTTTTCAGTGAATAGCAGCCAGGCACATTTTAGCTAGTTTTACTTGTAAGTGGGGTTGGAAACGCTTTTCAGGATCAGTACTGGGCTCAAAACGTGCAGCCCTGAGGTCTCTCATGATAGCAGGTGGTTAAGTAGAAATTTGCCACTTGGCTGACCCAGCAGGAGCAAACGTATGCCAAAAATGTACACAGAATGAGCTTTTCAGTGAATAGCAGCCAGGCACATTTTAGCTAGTTTTACTTGTAAGTGGGGTTGGAAACGCTTTTCAGGATCAGTACTGGGCTCCAAACATGCAGCCCTGAGGTTTCTCATGATAGCAGGTGGTTAAATAGAAATTCGCTGCTCAGCTGACCCGGCAGGAGCAAACGTATGCCAAAAATGTACGCAGAATGAGCTTTTCAGTGAAGAGCAGCCAGGCACATTTTAGCTAGTTTTACTTGTAAGTGGGGTTGGAAACGCTTTTCAGGCTCAGTACTGGGCTCAAAACATGCAGCCCTGAGGTCTCTCATGATTGCAGGTGGTTAAATAGAAATTCGCTGCTCAGCTGACCCGGTAGGAGCAAACGTATGCCAAAAATGTAAGCAGAATGAGCTTTTCAGTGAATAGCAGTCAGGCACATTTTAGCTAGTTTTACTTGTAAGTGGGGTTGGAAACGCTTTTCAGGATCAGTACTGGGCTCAAAACATGCAGCCCTGAGGTCTCTCATGATTGCAGGTGGTTAAATAGAAATTCGCTGCTCAGCTGACCCGGTAGGAGCAAACGTATGCCAAAAATGTAAGCAGAATGAGCTTTTCAGTGAATAGCAGTCAGGCACATTTTAGCTAGTTTTACTTGTAAGTGGGGTTGGAAATGCTTTTCAGGCTCAGTACTGGGCTCAAAAGATGCAGCTCTGAGGTCTCTCCTGATAGGAGGTAGTTAAGTAGAACTTCGCTGCACAGCTGACCTGGCAGGAGCAAACGTATGCCAAAAATGTACGCAGAATGAGCTTTTCAGTGAAGAGCAGCCAGGCACATTTTAGCTAGTTTTACTTGTAAGTGGGGTTGGAAATGCTTTTCAGGCTCAGTACTGGGCTCAAAAGATGCAGCTCTGAGGTCTCTGATAGGAGGTAGTTAAGTAGAACTTCGCTCCTCAGCTGACCAAGCAGGAGCCAAAAATGTACGCAGAATGATCTTTTTAGTGAATAGCAGCCAGGCACATTTTAGCTAGTTTTACTTGTAAGTGGGGTTGGAAACGCTTTTCAGGCTCAGTACTGCGCTCAAAACATGCAGCCCTGAGGTCTCTCATGATAGCAGGTGGTTAAGTAGAAATTTGCCACTTGGCTGACCCAGCAGGAGCAAACGTATGCCAAAAATTTACACAGAATGAGCTTTTCAGTGAATAGCAGCCAGGCACATTTTAGCTAGTTTTACTTGTAAGGGGGGTTGGAAACGCTTTTCAGGATCAGTACTGGGCTCAAAAGATGCAGCCCTGAGGTCTCTCATGATAGCAGGAGGTTAAATAGAAATTCGCTGCTCAGCTGACCCGGTAGGAGCAAACGTATGCCAAAAATGTAAGCAGAATGAGCTTTTCAGTGAATAGCAGCCAGGCACATTTTAGCTAGTTTTACTTGTAAGTGGGGTTGGAAACGCTTTTCAGGCTCAGTACTGGGCTCAAAACATGCAGCCCTGAGGTCTCTCATGATTGCAGGTGGTTAAATAGAAATTCGCTGCTCAGCTGACCCGGTAGGAGCAAACGTATGCCAAAAATGTAAGCAGAATGAGCTTTTCAGTGAATAGCAGTCAGGCACATTTTAGCTAGTTTTACTTGTAAGTGGGGTTGGAAACGCTTTTCAGGATCAGTACTGGGCTCAAAACATGCAGCCCTGAGGTCTCTCATGATTGCAGGTGGTTAAATAGAAATTCGCTGCTCAGCTGACCCGGTAGGAGCAAACGTATGCCAAAAATGTAAGCAGAATGAGCTTTTCAGTGAATAGCAGTCAGGCACATTTTAGCTAGTTTTACTTGTAAGTGGGGTTGGAAATGCTTTTCAGGCTCAGTACTGGGCTCAAAAGATGCAGCTCTGAGGTCTCTCCTGATAGGAGGTAGTTAAGTAGAACTTCGCTGCACAGCTGACCTGGCAGGAGCAAACGTATGCCAAAAATGTACGCAGAATGAGCTTTTCAGTGAAGAGCAGCCAGGCACATTTTAGCTAGTTTTACTTGTAAGTGGGGTTGGAAATGCTTTTCAGGCTCAGTACTGGGCTCAAAAGATGCAGCTCTGAGGTCTCTGATAGGAGGTAGTTAAGTAGAACTTCGCTCCTCAGCTGACCAAGCAGGAGCCAAAAATGTACGCAGAATGATCTTTTTAGTGAATAGCAGCCAGGCACATTTTAGCTAGTTTTACTTGTAAGTGGGGTTGGAAACGCTTTTCAGGCTCAGTACTGCGCTCAAAACATGCAGCCCTGAGGTCTCTCATGATAGCAGGTGGTTAAGTAGAAATTTGCCACTTGGCTGACCCAGCAGGAGCAAACGTATGCCAAAAATTTACACAGAATGAGCTTTTCAGTGAATAGCAGCCAGGCACATTTTAGCTAGTTTTACTTGTAAGGGGGGTTGGAAACGCTTTTCAGGATCAGTACTGGGCTCAAACATGCAGCCCTGAGGTTTCTCATGATAGCAGGTGGTTAAATAGAAATTCGCTGCTCAGCTGACCCGGCAGGAGCAAACGTATGCCAAAAATGTAAGCAGAATGAGCTTTTCAGTGAAGAGCAGCCAGGCACATTTTAGCTAGTTTTACTTGTAAGTGGGGTTGGAAACGCTTTTCAGGCTCAGTACTGGGCTCAAAACATGCAGCCCTGAGGTCTCTCATGATAGCAGGAGGTTAAATAGAAATTCGCTGCTCAGCTGACCCGGTAGGAGCAAACGTATGCCAAAAATGTTAGCAGAATGAGCTTTTCAGTGAATAGCAGCCAGGCACATTTTAGCTACTTTTACTTGTAAGTGGGGTTGGAAATGCTTTTCAGGCTCAGTACTGGGCTCAAAAGATGCAGCTCTGAGTTCTCTTCTGATAGGAGGTAGTTAAGTAGAACTTTGCTGCTCAGCTGACCCGGTAGGAGCAAACGTATGCCAAAAATGTACACAGAATGAGCTTTTCAGTGAATAGCAGCCAGGCACATTTTAGCTAGTTTTACTTGTAAGTGGGGTTGGAAACGCTTTTCAGGCTCAGTACTGCGCTCAAAACATGCAGCCCTGAGGTCTCTCATGATAGCAGGTGGTTAAGTAGAAATTTGCCACTTGGCTGACCCAGCAGGAGCAAAGGTATGCCAAAAATGTACACAGAATGAGCTTTTCAGTGAATAGCAGCCAGGCACATTTTAGCTAGTTTTACTTGTAAGTGGGGTTGGAAACACTTTTCAGGATCAGTACTGGGCTCAAAACATGCAGCCCTGAGGTTTCTCATGATAGCAGGTGGTTAAATAGAAATTCGCTGCTCAGCTGACCCGGCAGGAGCAAACGTATGCCAAAAATGTACGCAGAATGAGCTTTTCAGTGAAGAGCAGCCAGGCACATTTTAGCTAGTTTTACTTGTAAGTGGGGTTGGAAATGCTTTTCAGGCTCAGTACTGGGCTCAAAACATGCAGCCCTGAGGTCTCTCATGATAGCAGGAGGTTAAATAGAAATTTGCTGCTCAGCTGACCCGGTAGGAGCAAACGTATGCCAAAAATGTAAGCAGAATGAGCTTTTCTGTGAATAGCAGCCAGGCACATTTTAGCTAGTTTTACTTGTAAGTGGGGTTGGAAACGCTTTTCAGGCTCAGTACTGGGCTCAAAACATGCAGCCCTGAGGTCTCTCATGATTGCAGGTGGTTAAATAGAAATTCGCTGCTCAGCTGACCCGGTAGGAGCAAACGTATGCCAAAAATGTAAGCAGAATGAGCTTTTCAGTGAATAGCAGTCAGGCACATTTTAGCTAGTTTTACTTGTAAGTGGGGTTGGAAATGCTTTTCAGGCTCATTACTGGGCTCAAAAGATGCAGCCCTGAGGTCTCTCATGATAGCAGGTGGTTAAATAGAAATTCGCTGCTCAGCTGACCCGGCAGGAGCAAACGTATGCCAAAAATGTACGCAGAATGAGCTTTTCAGTGAAGAGCAGCCAGGCACATTTTAGCTAGTTTTACTTGTAAGTGGGGTTGGAAATGCTTTTCAGGCTCAGTACTGGGCTCAAAACATGCAGCCCTGAGGTCTCTCATGATAGCAGGAGGTTAAATAGAAATTCGCTGCTCAGCTGACCCGGTAGGAGCAAACGTATGCCAAAAATGTACACAGAATGAGCTTTTCAGTGAATAGCAGCCAGGCACATTTTAGCTAGTTTTACTTGTAAGTGGGGTTGGAAACGCTTTTCAGGCTCAGTACTGCGCTCAAAACATGCAGCCCTGAGGTCTCTCATGATAGCAGGTGGTTAAGTAGAAATTTGCCACTTGGCTGACCCAGCAGGAGCAAACGTATGCCAAAAATGTACACAAGCTTTTCAGTGAATAGCAGCCAGGCACATTTTAGCTAGTTTTACTTTACTGGGCTCAAAACATGCAGCCCTGAGGTCTCTCATGATTGCAGGTGGTTAAATAGAAATTCGCTGCTCAGCTGACCCGGTAGGAGCAAACGTATGCCAAAAATGTAAGCAGAATGAGCTTTTCAGTGAATAGCAGTCAGGCACATTTTAGCTAGTTTTACTTGTAAGTGGGGTTGGAAATGCTTTTCAGGCTCAGTACTGGGCTCAAAAGATGCAGCCCTGAGGTCTCTCATGATATCAGGTGGTTAAATAGAAATTCGCTGCTCAGCTGACCCGGCAGGAGCAAACGTATGCCAAAAATGTACGCAGAATGAGCTTTTCAGTGAAGAGCAGCCAGGCACATTTTAGCTAGTTTTACTTGTAAGTAGGGTTGGAAACGCTTTTCAGGAACAGTACTGGGCTCAAAACATGCAGCCCTGAGGTCTCTCATGATGGCAGGTGGTTAAACAGAAATTCGCTGCTCAGCTGACCCGGTAGGAGCAAACGTATGCCAAAAATGTAAGCAGAATGAGCTTTTCTGTGAATAGCAGCCAGGCACATTTTAGCTAGTTTTACTTGTAAGTGGGGTTGGAAACGCTTTTCAGGCTCAGTACTGGGCTCACAACATGCAGCCCTGAGGTCTCTCATGATTGCAGGTGGTTAAATAGAAATTCGCTGCTCAGCTGACCCGGTAGGAGCAAACGTATGCCAAAAATGTAAGCAGAATGAGCTTTTCAGTGAATAGCAGTCAGGCACATTTTAGCTAGTTTTACTTGTAAGTGGGGTTGGAAACGCTTTTCAGGATCAGTACTGGGCTCAAAACATGCAGCCCTGAGGTCTCTCATGATTGCAGGTGGTTAAATAGAAATTCGCTGCTCAGCTGACCCGGTAGGAGCAAACGTATGCCAAAAATGTAAGCAGAATGAGCTTTTCAGTGAATAGCAGTCAGGCACATTTTAGCTAGTTTTACTTGTAAGTGGGGTTGGAAATGCTTTTCAGGCTCAGTACTGGGCTCAAAAGATGCAGCTCTGAGGTCTCTCCTGATAGGAGGTAGTTAAGTAGAACTTCGCTGCACAGCTGACCCGGCAGGAGCAAACGTATGCCAAAAATGTACGCAGAATGAGCTTTTCAGTGAAGAGCAGCCAGGCACATTTTAGCTAGTTTTACTTGTAAGTGGGGTTGGAAATGCTTTTCAGGCTCAGTACTGGGCTCAAAAGATGCAGCTCTGAGGTCTCTGGTAGGAGGTAGTTAAGTAGAACTTCGCTGCTCAGCTGACCAAGCAGGAGCCAAAAATGTACGCAGAATGATCTTTTTAGTGAATAGCAGCCAGGCACATTTTAGCTAGTTTTACTTGTAAGTGGGGTTGGAAATGCTTTTCAGGCTCAGTACTGCGCTCAAAACATGCAGCCCTGAGGTCTCTCATGATAGCAGGTGGTTAAGTAGAAATTTGCCACTTGGCTGACCCAGCAGGAGCAAACGTATGCCAAAAATGTACACAGAATGAGCTTTTCAGTGAATAGCAGCCAGGCACATTTTAGCTAGTTTTACTTGTAAGTGGGGTTGGAAACGCTTTTCAGGATCAGTACTGGGCTCAAACATGCAGCCCTGAGGTTTCTCATGATAGCAGGTGGTTAAATAGAAATTCGCTGCTCAGCTGACCCGGCAGGAGCAAACGTATGCCAAAAATGTAAGCAGAATGAGCTTTTCAGTGAAGAGCAGCCAGGCACATTTTAGCTAGTTTTACTTGTAAGTGGGGTTGGAAACGCTTTTCAGGCTCAGTACTGGGCTCAAAACATGCAGCCCTGAGGTCTCTCATGATAGCAGGAGGTTAAATAGAAATTCGCTGCTCAGCTGACCCGGTAGGAGCAAACGTATGCCAAAAATGTTAGCAGAATGAGCTTTTCAGTGAATAGCAGCCAGGCACATTTTAGCTACTTTTACTTGTAAGTGGGGTTGGAAATGCTTTTCAGGCTCAGTACTGGGCTCAATAGATGCAGCTCTGAGTTCTCTTCTGATAGGAGGTAGTTAAGTAGAACTTTGCTGCTCAGCTGACCAAGCAGGAGCAAACGTATGCCAAAAATGTACGCAGAATGATCTTTTCAGTGAATAGCAGCCAGGCACATTTTAGCTAGTTTTACTTGTAAGTGGGGTTGGAAACGCTTTTCAGGCTCAGTACTGCGCTCAAAACATGCAGCCCTGAGGTCTCTCATGATAGCAGGTGGTTAAGTAGAAATTTGCCACTTGGCTGACCCAGCAGGAGCAAACGTATGCCAAAAATGTACACAGAATGAGCTTTTCAGTGAATAGCAGCCAGGCACATTTTAGCTAGTTTTACTTGTAAGTGGGGTTGGAAATGCTTTTCAGGCTCAGTACTGGGCTCAAAAGATGCAGCTCTGAGGTCTCTCCTGATAGGAGGTAGTTAAGTAGAACTTCGCTGCTCAGCTGACCCGGCAGGAGCAAATGTATGCCAAAAATGTACGCAGAATGAGCTTTTCAGTGAAGAGCAGCCTGGCACATTCTAGCAAGTTTTACTTGTAAGTGGGGTTGGAAACACTTTTCAGGCTCAGTACTGCGCTCAAAAGATGCAGCCCTGAGGTCTCTCATGATAGCAGGTGGTTAAGTAGAAATTTGCCACTTGGCTGACCCAGCAGGAGCAAACGTATGCCAAAAATGTACACAGAATGAGCTTTTCAGTGACTAGCATCCAGGCACATTTTAGCTAGTTTTACTTGTAAGTGGGGTTGGAAACGCTTTTCAGGATCAGTACAGGGCTCAAAACATGCAGCCCTGAGGTCTCTCATGATAGCAGGTGGTTAAATAGAAATTCGCTTCTCAGCTGACCCGGCAGGAGCAAATGTATGCCAAAAATGTACGCAGAATGAGCTTTTCAGTGAATAGCAGCCAGGCACATTTTAGCTAGTTTTACTTGTAAGTGGGGTTGGAAACGCTGTTCAGGATCAGTACTGGGTTCAAAACATGCAGCCCTGAGGTCTCTCATGATAGCAGGTGGTTAAATAGAAATTCGCTGCTCAGCTGACCCGGCAGGAGCAAACGTATGCCAAAAATGTACGCAGAATGAGCTTTTCAGTGACTAGCATCCAGGCACATTTTAGCTAGTTTTATTTGTAAGTGGGGTTGGAAACGCTTTTCAGGATCAGTACTGGGCTCAAAACGTGCAGCCCTGATGTCTCTCATGATAGCAGGTGGTTAAATAGAAATTTGCTGCTCAGCTGACCCGGCAGGAGCAAACGTATGCCAAAAATGTTCGCAGAATGAGCTTTTCAGTGAAGAGCAGCCAGGCACATTTTAGATAGTTTTACTTGTAAGTGGGGTTGGAAACGCTTTTCAGGATCAGTACTGGGCTCAAAACATGCAGCCCTGAGGTCTCTCATGATAGCAGGTGGTTAAATAGAAATTCGCTGCTCAGCTGACCCGGCAGGAGCAAACGTATGCCAAAAATGTACGCAGAATGAGCTTTTCAGTGAAGAGCAGCCAGGCACATTTTAGCTAGTTTTACTTGTAAGTGGGGTTGGAAATGCTTTTCAGGCTCAGTACTGGGCTCAAAACATGCAGCCCTGAGGTCTCTCATGATAGCAGGTGATTAAATAGAAATTCGCTGCTCAGCTGACCCGGCAGGAGCAAACGTATGCCAAAAATGTACGCAGAATGAGCTTTTCAGTGAAGAGCAGCCAGGCACATTTTAGCTAGTTTTACTTGTAAGTGGGGTTGGAAATGCTTTTCAGGCTCAGTACTGGGCTCAAAAGATGCAGCTCTGAGGTCTCTTCTGAAAGGAGGTAGTTAAGTAGAACTTCGCTTCTCAGCTGACCCGGCAGGAGCAAATGTATGCCAAAAATGTACGCAGAATGAGCTTTTCAGTGAATAGCAGCCAGGCACATTTTAGCTAGTTTTACTTGTAAGTGGGGTTGGAAACGCTTTTCAGGATCAGTACTGGGCTCAAAACATGCAGCCCTGAGGTCTCTCATGATAGTAGGTGGTTAAATAGAAATTCGCTGCTCAGCTGACCAAGCAGGAGCAAACGTATGCCAAAAATGTACGCCGAATGAGCTTTTCAGTGAAGAGCAGCCAGGCACATTCTAGCAAGTTTTACTTGTAAGTGGGGTTGGAAACGCTTTTCAGGCTCAGTACTGCGCTCAAAAGATGCAGCCCTGAGGTCTCTCATGATAGCAGGTGGTTAAGTAGAAATTTGCCTTGGATGACCCAGCAGGAGCAAACGTATGCCAAAAATGTACACAGAATGAGCTTTTCAGTGAATAGCAGCCAGGCACATTTTAGCTAGTTTTACTTGTAAGTGGGGTTGGAAACGCTTTTCAGGAACAGTACTGGGCTCAAAACATGCAGCCCTGAGGTCTCTCATGATAGCAGGTGGTTAAACAGAAATTCGCTGCTCAGCTGACCCGGTAGGAGCAAACGTATGCCAAAAATGTAAGCAGAATGAGCTTTTCTGTGAATAGCAGCCAGGCACATTTTAGCTAGTTTTACTTGTAAGTGGGGTTGGAAACGCTTTTCAGGCTCAGTACTGGGCTCAAAACATGCAGCCCTGAAGTCTCTCATGATTGCAGGTGGTTAAATAGAAATTCGCTGCTCAGCTGACCCGGTAGGAGCAAACGTATGCCAAAAATGTAAGCAGAATGAGCTTTTCAGTGAATAGCAGTCAGGCACATTTTAGCTAGTTTTACTTGTAAGTGGGGTTGGAAACGCTTTTCAGGATCAGTACTGGGCTCAAAACATGCAGCCCTGAGGTCTCTCATGATAGCAGGTGGTTAAATAGAAATTCGCTGCTCAGCTGACCCGGTAGGAGCAAACGTATGCCAAAAATGTAAGCAGAATGAGCTTTTCTGTGAATAGCAGCCAGGCACATTTTAGCTAGTTTTACTTGTAAGTGGGGTTGGAAACGCTTTTCAGGCTCAGTACTGCGCTCAAAACATGCAGCCCTGAGGTCTCTCCTGATAGCAGGTGGTTAAATAGAAATTCGCTGCTCAGCTGACCCGGCAGGAGCAAACGTATGCCAAAAATGTACGCAGAATGAGCTTTTCAGTGAAGAGCAGCCAGGCACATTTTAGCTAGTTTTACTTGTAAGTGGGGTTGGAAATGCTTTTCAGGCTCAGTACTGGGCTCAAAAGATGCAGCTCTGAGGTCTCTCCTGATAGGAGGTAGTTAAGTAGAACTTCGCTGCTCAGCTGACCCGGCAGGAGCAAATGTATGCCAAAAATGTACGCAGAATGAGCTTTTCAGTGAAGAGCAGCCTGGCACATTCTAGCAAGTTTTACTTGTAAGTGGGGTTGGAAACACTTTTCAGGCTCAGTACTGCGCTCAAAAGATGCAGCCCTGAGGTCTCTCATGATAGCAGGTGGTTAAGTAGAAATTTGCCACTTGGCTGACCCAGCAGGAGCAAACGTATGCCAAAAATGTACACAGAATGAGCTTTTCAGTGACTAGCATTAAGGCACATTTTAGCTAGTTTTACTTGTAAGTGGGGTTGGAAACGCTTTTCAGGATCAGTACAGGGCTCAAAACATGCAGCCCTGAGGTCTCTCATGAAAGCAGCTGGTTAAATAGAACTTCGCTTCTCAGCTGACCCGGCAGGAGCAAATGTATGCCAAAAATGTACGCAGAATGAGCTTTTTAGTGAATAGCAGCCAGGCACATTTTAAGCTAGTTTTACTTGTAAGTGGGGTTGGAAACGCTTTTCAGGATCAGTACTGGGCTCAAAACATGCAGCCCTGAGGTCTCTTCTGATAGGAGGTAGTTAAGTAGAACTTCGCTTCTCAGCTGACCCGGCAGGAGCAAATGTATGCCAAAAATGTACGCAGAATGAGCTTTTAAGTGAATAGCAGCCAGGCACATTTTAGCTAGTTTTACTTGTAAGTGGGGTTGGAAACGCTTTTCAGGATCAGTACTGGGCTCAAAACGTGCAGCCCTGAGGTCTCTCATGATAGCAGGTGGTTAAGTAGAAATTTGCCACTTGGCTGACCCAGCAGGAGCAAACGTATGCCAAAAATGTACACAGAATGAGCTTTTCAGTGAATAGCAGCCAGGCACATTTTAGCTAGTTTTACTTGTAAGTGGGGTTGGAAACGCTTTTCAGGATCAGTACTGGGCTCCAAACATGCAGCCCTGAGGTTTCTCATGATAGCAGGTGGTTAAATAGAAATTCGCTGCTCAGCTGACCCGGCAGGAGCAAACGTATGCCAAAAATGTACGCAGAATGCGCTTTTCAGTGAAGAGCAGCCAGGCACATTTTAGCTAGTTTTACTTGTAAGTGGGGTTGGAAATGCTTTTCAGGCTCAGTACTGGGCTCAAAAGATGCAGCCCTGAGGTCTCTCATGATAGCAGGAGGTTAAATAGAAATTCGCTGCTCAGCTGACCCGGTAGGAGCAAACGTATGCCAAAAATGTAAGCAGAATGAGCTTTTCAGTGAATAGCAGCCAGGCACATTTTAGCTAGTTTTACTTGTAAGTGGGGTTGGAAACGCTTTTCAGGCTCAGTACTGGGCTCAAAACATGCAGCCCTGAGGTCTCTCATGATTGCAGGTGGTTAAATAGAAATTCGCTGCTCAGCTGACCCGGTAGGAGCAAACGTATGCCAAAAATGTAAGCAGAATGAGCTTTTCAGTGAATAGCAGTCAGGCACATTTTAGCTAGTTTTACTTGTAAGTGGGGTTGGAAACGCTTTTCAGGATCAGTACTGGGCTCAAAACATGCAGCCCTGAGGTCTCTCATGATTGCAGGTGGTTAAATAGAAATTCGCTGCTCAGCTGACCCGGTAGGAGCAAACGTATGCCAAAAATGTAAGCAGAATGAGCTTTTCAGTGAATAGCAGTCAGGCACATTTTAGCTAGTTTTACTTGTAAGTGGGGTTGGAAATGCTTTTCAGGCTCAGTACTGGGCTCAAAAGATGCAGCTCTGAGGTCTCTCCTGATAGGAGGTAGTTAAGTAGAACTTCGCTGCACAGCTGACCTGGCAGGAGCAAACGTATGCCAAAAATGTACGCAGAATGAGCTTTTCAGTGAAGAGCAGCCAGGCACATTTTAGCTAGTTTTACTTGTAAGTGGGGTTGGAAATGCTTTTCAGGCTCAGTACTGGGCTCAAAAGATGCAGCTCTGAGGTCTCTGATAGGAGGTAGTTAAGTAGAACTTCGCTCCTCAGCTGACCAAGCAGGAGCCAAAAATGTACGCAGAATGATCTTTTTAGTGAATAGCAGCCAGGCACATTTTAGCTAGTTTTACTTGTAAGTGGGGTTGGAAACGCTTTTCAGGCTCAGTACTGCGCTCAAAACATGCAGCCCTGAGGTCTCTCATGATAGCAGGTGGTTAAGTAGAAATTTGCCACTTGGCTGACCCAGCAGGAGCAAACGTATGCCAAAAATTTACACAGAATGAGCTTTTCAGTGAATAGCAGCCAGGCACATTTTAGCTAGTTTTACTTGTAAGGGGGGTTGGAAACGCTTTTCAGGATCAGTACTGGGCTCAAACATGCAGCCCTGAGGTTTCTCATGATAGCAGGTGGTTAAATAGAAATTCGCTGCTCAGCTGACCCGGCAGGAGCAAACGTATGCCAAAAATGTAAGCAGAATGAGCTTTTCAGTGAAGAGCAGCCAGGCACATTTTAGCTAGTTTTACTTGTAAGTGGGGTTGGAAACGCTTTTCAGGCTCAGTACTGGGCTCAAAACATGTAGCCCTGAGGTCTCTCATGATAGCAGGAGGTTAAATAGAAATTCGCTGCTCAGCTGACCCGGTAGGAGCAAACGTATGCCAAAAATGTTAGCAGAATGAGCTTTTCAGTGAATAGCAGCCAGGCACATTTTAGCTACTTTTACTTGTAAGTGGGGTTGGAAATGCTTTTCAGGCTCAGTACTGGGCTCAAAAGATGCAGCTCTGAGTTCTCTTCTGATAGGAGGTAGTTAAGTAGAACTTTGCTGCTCAGCTGACCAAGCAGGAGCAAACGTATGCCAAAAATGTACGCAGAATGATCTTTTCAGTGAATAGCAGCCAGGCACATTTTAGCTAGTTTTACTTGTAAGTGGGGTTGGAAATGCTTTTCAGGCTCAGTACTGCGCTCAAAACATGCAGCCCTGAGGTCTCTCATGATAGCAGGTGGTTAAGTAGAAATTTGCCACTTGGCTGACCCAGCAGGAGCAAACGTATGCCAAAAATGTACACAGAATGAGCTTTTCAGTGAATAGCAGCCAGGCACATTTTAGCTAGTTTTACTTGTAAGTGGGGTTGGAAATGCTTTTCAGGCTCAGTACTGGGCTCAAAAGATGCAGCTCTGAGGTCTCTCCTGATAGGAGGTAGTTAAGTAGAACTTCGCTGCTCAGCTGACCCGGCAGGAGCAAATGTATGCCAAAAATGTACGCAGAATGAGCTTTTCAGTGAAGAGCAGCCTGGCACATTCTAGCAAGTTTTACTTGTAAGTGGGGTTGGAAACACTTTTCAGGCTCAGTACTGCGCTCAAAAGATGCAGCCCTGAGGTCTCTCATGATAGCAGGTGGTTAAGTAGAAATTTGCCACTTGGCTGACCCAGCAGGAGCAAACGTATGCCAAAAATGTACACAGAATGAGCTTTTCAGTGACTAGCATCCAGGCACATTTTAGCTAGTTTTACTTGTAAGTGGGGTTGGAAACGCTTTTCAGGATCAGTACAGGGCTCAAAACATGCAGCCCTGAGGTCTCTCATGATAGCAGGTGGTTAAATAGAAATTCGCTTCTCAGCTGACCGGGCAGGAGCAAATGTATGCCAAAAATGTACGCAGAATGAGCTTTTCAGTGAATAGCAGCCAGGCACATTTTAGCTAGTTTTACTTGTAAGTGGGGTTGGAAACGCTGTTCAGGATCAGTACTGGGTTCAAAACATGCAGCCCTGAGGTCTCTCATGATAGCAGGTGGTTAAATAGAAATTCGCTGCTCAGCTGACCCGGCAGGAGCAAACGTATGCCAAAAATGTACGCAGAATGAGCTTTTCAGTGACTAGCATCCAGGCACATTTTAGCTAGTTTTATTTGTAAGTGGGGTTGGAAACGCTTTTCAGGATCAGTACTGGGCTCAAAACGTGCAGCCCTGATGTCTCTCATGATAGCAGGTGGTTAAATAGAAATTTGCTGCTCAGCTGACCCGGCAGGAGCAAACGTATGCCAAAAATGTTCGCAGAATGAGCTTTTCAGTGAAGAGCAGCCAGGCACATTTTAGATAGTTTTACTTGTAAGTGGGGTTGGAAACGCTTTTCAGGATCAGTACTGGGCTCAAAACATGCAGCCCTGAGGTCTCTCATGATAGCAGGTGGTTAAATAGAAATTCGCTGCTCAGCTGACCCGGCAGGAGCAAACGTATGCCAAAAATGTACGCAGAATGAGCTTTTCAGTGAAGAGCAGCCAGGCACATTTTAGCTAGTTTTACTTGTAAGTGGGGTTGGAAATGCTTTTCAGGCTCAGTACTGGGCTCAAAACATGCAGCCCTGAGGTCTCTCATGATAGCAGGTGATTAAATAGAAATTCGCTGCTCAGCTGACCCGGCAGGAGCAAACGTATGCCAAAAATGTACGCAGAATGAGCTTTTCAGTGAAGAGCAGCCAGGCACATTTTAGCTAGTTTTACTTGTAAGTGGGGTTGGAAACGCTTTTCAGGCTCAGTACTGGGCTCAAAAGATGCAGCTCTGAGGTCTCTTCTGAAAGGAGGTAGTTAAGTAGAACTTCGCTTCTCAGCTGACCCGGCAGGAGCAAATGTATGCCAAAAATGTACGCAGAATGAGCTTTTCAGTGAATAGCAGCCAGGCACATTTTAGCTAGTTTTACTTGTAAGTGGGGTTGGAAACGCTTTTCAGGATCAGTACTGGGCTCAAAACATGCAGCCCTGAGGTCTCTCATGATAGTAGGTGGTTAAATAGAAATTCGCTGCTCAGCTGACCAAGCAGGAGCAAACGTATGCCAAAAATGTACGCCGAATGAGCTTTTCAGTGAAGAGCAGCCAGGCACATTCTAGCAAGTTTTACTTGTAAGTGGGGTTGGAAACGCTTTTCAGGCTCAGTACTGCGCTCAAAAGATGCAGCCCTGAGGTCTCTCATGATAGCAGGTGGTTAAGTAGAAATTTGCCTTGGATGACCCAGCAGGAGCAAACGTATGCCAAAAATGTACACAGAATGAGCTTTTCAGTGAATAGCAGCCAGGCCCATTTTAGCTAGTTTTACTTGTAAGTGGGGTTGGAAACGCTTTTCAGGAACAGTACTGGGCTCAAAACATGCAGCCCTGAGGTCTCTCATGATAGCAGGTGGTTAAACAGAAATTCGCTGCTCAGCTGACCCGGTAGGAGCAAACGTATGCCAAAAATGTAAGCAGAATGAGCTTTTCTGTGAATAGCAGCCAGGCACATTTTAGCTAGTTTTACTTGTAAGTGGGGTTGGAAACGCTTTTCAGGCTCAGTACTGGGCTCAAAACATGCAGCCCTGAAGTCTCTCATGATTGCAGGTGGTTAAATATAAATTCGCTGCTCAGCTGACCCGGTAGGAGCAAACGTATGCCAAAAATGTAAGCAGAATGAGCTTTTCTGTGAATAGCAGCCAGGCACATTTTAGCTAGTTTTACTTGTAAGTGGGGTTGGAAACGCTTTTCAGGCTCAGTACTGCGCTCAAAACATGCAGCCCTGAGGTCTCTCCTGATAGCAGGTGGTTAAATAGAAATTCGCTGCTCAGCTGACCCGGCAGGAGCAAACGTATGCCAAAAATGTACGCAGAATGAGCTTTTCAGTGAAGAGCAGCCAGGCACATTTTAGCTAGTTTTACTTGTAAGTGGGGTTGGAAATGCTTTTCAGGCTCAGTACTGGGCTCAAAAGATGCAGCTCTGAGGTCTCTCCTGATAGGAGGTAGTTAAGTAGAAATTCGCTGCTCAGCTGACCCGGCAGGAGCAAATGTATGCCAAAAATGTACGCAGAATGAGCTTTTCAGTGAAGAGCAGCCTGGCACATTCTAGCAAGTTTTACTTGTAAGTGGGGTTGGAAACACTTTTCAGGCTCAGTACTGCGCTCAAAAGATGCAGCCCTGAGGTCTCTCATGATAGCAGGTGGTTAAGTAGAAATTTGCCACTTGGCTGACCCAGCAGGAGCAAACGTATGCCAAAAATGTACACAGAATGAGCTTTTCAGTGACTAGCATTAAGGCACATTTTAGCTAGTTTTACTTGTAAGTGGGGTTGGAAACGCTTTTCAGGATCAGTACAGGGCTCAAAACATGCAGCCCTGAGGTCTCTCATGATAGCAGCTGGTTAAATAGAAATTCGCTGCTCAGCTGACCCGGCAGGAGCAAACGTATGCCAAAAATGTACACAGAATGAGCTTTTCAGTGACTAGCAGCCAGGCACATTTTAGCTAGTTTTACTTATAAGTGGGGTTGGAAACTCTTTTCAGGATCAGTACTGGGCTCAAAACATGCAGCCCTGAGGTCTCTTCTGATAGGAGGTAGTTAAGTAGAACTTCGCTTCTCAGCTGACCCGGCAGGAGCAAATGTATGCCAAAAATGTACGCAGAATGAGCTTTTCAGTGAATAGCAGCCAGGCACATTTTAAGCTAGTTTTACTTGTAAGTGGGGTTGGAAACGCTTTTCAGGATCAGTACTGGGCTCAAAACATGCAGCCCTGAGGTCTCTTCTGATAGGAGGTAGTTAAGTAGAACTTCGCTTCTCAGCTGACCCGGCAGGAGCAAATGTATGCCAAAAATGTACGCAGAATGAGCTTTTCAGTGAATAGCAGCCAGGCACATTTTAGCTAGTTTTACTTGTAAGTGGGGTTGGAAACGCTTTTCAGGATCAGTACTGGGCTCAAAACGTGCAGCCCTGAGGTCTCTCATGATAGCAGGTGGTTAAGTAGAAATTTGCCACTTGGCTGACCCAGCAGGAGCAAACGTATGCCAAAAATGTACACAGAATGAGCTTTTCAGTGAATAGCAGCCAGGCACATTTTAGCTAGTTTTACTTGTAAGTGGGGTTGGAAACGCTTTTCAGGATCAGTACTGGGCTCCAAACATGCAGCCCTGAGGTTTCTCATGATAGCAGGTGGTTAAATAGAAATTCGCTGCTCAGCTGACCCGGCAGGAGCAAACGTATGCCAAAAATGTACGCAGAATGAGCTTTTCAGTGAAGAGCAGCCAGGCACATTTTAGCTAGTTTTACTTGTAAGTGGGGTTGGAAATGCTTTTCAGGTTCAGTACTGGGCTCAAAACATGCAGCCCTGAGGTCTCTCATGATAGCAGGAGGTTAAATAGAAATTCGCTGCTCAGCTGACCCGGTAGGAGCAAACGTATGCCAAAAATGTAAGCAGAATGAGCTTTTCAGTGAATAGCAGCCAGGCACATTTTAGCTACTTTTACTTGTAAGTGGGGTTGGAAATGCTCTTCAGGCTCAGTACTGGGCTCAAAAGATGCAGCTCTGAGGTCTCTTCTGATAGGAGGTAGTTAAGTAGAACTTCGCTGCTCAGCTGACCAAGCAGGAGCAAACGTATGCCAAAAATGTACGCAGAATGATCTTTTCAGTGAATAGCAGCCAGGCACATTTTAGCTAGTTTTACTTGTAAGTGGGGTTGGAAACGCTTTTCAGGCTCAGTACTGCGCTCAAAACATGCAGCCCTGAGGTCTCTCATGATAGCAAATTTGCCACTTGGCTGACCCAGCAGGAGCAAACGTATGCCAAAAATGTACACAGAATGAGCTTTTCAGTGAATAGCAGCCAGGCACATTTTAGCTAGTTTTACTTGTAAGTGGGGTTGGAAATGCTTTTCAGGCTCAGTACTGGGCTCAAAAGATGCAGCTCTGAGGTCTCTCCTGATAGGAGGTAGTTAAGTAGAACTTCGCTGCTCAGCTGACCCGGCAGGAGCAAATGTATGCCAAAAATGTACGCAGAATGAGCTTTTCAGTGAGAGCAGCCTGGCACATTCTAGCAAGTTTTACTTGTAAGTGGGGTTGGAAACACTTTTCAGGCTCAGTACTGCGCTCAAAAGATGCAGCCCTGAGGTCTCTCATGATAGCAGGTGTTTAAGTAGAAATTTGCCACTTGGCTGACCCAGCAGGAGCAAACGTATGCCAAAAATGTACACAGAATGAGCTTTTCAGTGAATAGCAGTCAGGCACATTTTAGCTAGTTTTACTTGTAAGTGGGGTTGGAAACGCTTTTCAGGATCAGTACTGGGCTCAAAACATGCAGCCCTGAGGTCTCTCATGATAGCAGGTGGTTAAATAGAAATTCGCTGCTCAGCTCACCCGGCAGGAGAAAACGTATGCCAAAAATGTAAGCAGAATGAGCTTTTCTGTGAATAGCAGCCAGGCACATTTTAGCTAGTTTTACTTGTAAGTGGGGTTGGAAACGCTTTTCAGGCTCAGTACTGGGCTCAAAACGTGCAGCCCTGATGTCTCTCATGATTGCAGGTGGTTAAATAGAAATTCGCTGCTCAGCTGACCCGGTAGGAGCAAACGTATGCCAAAAATGTAAGCAGAATGAGCTTTTCAGTGAATAGCAGTCAGGCACATTTTAGCTAGTTTTACTTGTAAGTGGGGTTGGAAATGCTTTTCAGGCTCAGTACTGGGCTCAAAAGATGCAGCTCTGAGGTCTCTCCTGATAGGAGGTAGTTAAGTAGAACTTCGCTGCACAGCTGACCCGGCAGGAGCAAACGTATGCCAAAAATGTACGCAGAATGAGCTTTTCAGTGAAGAGCAGCCAGGCACATTTTAGCTAGTTTTACTTGTAAGTGGGGTTGGAAATGCTTTTCAGGCTCAGTACTGGGCTCAAAAGATGCAGCTCTGAGGTCTCTGATAGGAGGTAGTTACGTAGAACTTCGCTGCTCAGCTGACCAAGCAGGAGCAAACGTATGCCAAAAATGTACGCAGAATGATCTTTTTAGTGAATAGCAGCCAGGCACATTTTAGCTAGTTTTACTTGTAAGTGGGGTTGGAAACGCTTTTCAGCCTCAGTACTGCGCTCAAAACATGCAGCCCTGAGGTCTCTCATGATAGCAGGTGGTTAAGTAGAAATTTGCCACTTGGCTGACCCAGCAGGAGCAAACGTATGCCAAAAATGTACACAGAATGAGCTTTTCAGTGAATAGCAGCCAGGCACATTTTAGCTAGTTTTACTTGTAAGTGGGGTTGGAAACGCTTTTCAGGATCAGTACTGGGCTCAAACATGCAGCCCTGAGGTTTCTCATGATAGCAGGTGGTTAAATAGAAATTCGCTGCTCAGCTGACCCGGCAGGAGCAAACGTATGCCAAAAATGTACGCAGAATGAGCTTTTCAGTGAAGAGCAGCCAGGCACATTTTAGCTAGTTTTACTTGTAAGTGGGGTTGGAAATGCTTTTCAGGCTCAGTACTGGGCTCAAAACATGCAGCCCTGAGGTCTCTCATGATAGCAGGAGGTTAAATAGAAATTCGCTGCTCAGCTGACCCGGTAGGAGCAAACGTATGCCAAAAATGTAAGCAGAATGAGCTTTTCAGTGACTAGCATTAAGGCACATTTTAGCTAGTTTTACTTGTAAGTGGGGTTGGAAATGCTTTTCAGGATCAGTACAGGGCTCAAAACATGCAGCCCTGAGGTCTCTCATGATAGCAGCTGGTTAAATAGAAATTCGCTGCTCAGCTGACCCGGCAGGAGCAAACGTATGCCAAAAATGTACACAGAATGAGCTTTTCAGTGACTAGCAGCCAGGCACATTTTAGCTAGTTTTACTTATAAGTGGGGTTGGAAACTCTTTTCAGGATCAGTACTGGGCTCAAAACATGCAGCCCTGAGGTCTCTTCTGATAGGAGGTAGTTAAGTAGAACTTCGCTTCTCAGCTGACCCGGCAGGAGCAAATGTATGCCAAAAATGTACGCAGAATGAGCTTTTCAGTGAATAGCAGCCAGGCACATTTTAAGCTAGTTTTACTTGTAAGTGGGGTTGGAAACGCTTTTCAGGATCAGTACTGGGCTCAAAACATGCAGCCCTGAGGTCTCTTCTGATAGGAGGTAGTTAAGTAGAACTTCGCTTCTCAGCTGACCCGGCAGGAGCAAATGTATGCCAAAAATGTACGCAGAATGAGCTTTTCAGTGAATAGCAGCCAGGCACATTTTAGCTAGTTTTACTTGTAAGTGGGGTTGGAAATGCTTTTCAGGATCAGTACTGGGCTCAAAACGTGCAGCCCTGAGGTCTCTCATGATAGCAGGTGGTTAAGTAGAAATTTGCCACTTGGCTGACCCAGCAGGAGCAAACGTATGCCAAAAATGTACACAGAATGAGCTTTTCAGTGAATAGCAGCCAGGCACATTTTAGCTAGTTTTACTTGTAAGTGGGGTTGGAAACGCTTTTCAGGATCAGTACTGGGCTCCAAACATGCAGCCCTGAGGTTTCTCATGATAGCAGGTGGTTAAATAGAAATTCGCTGCTCAGCTGACCCGGCAGGAGCAAACGTATGCCAAAAATGTACGCAGAATGAGCTTTTCAGTGAAGAGCAGCCAGGCACATTTTAGCTAGTTTTAATTGTAAGTGGGGTTGGAAATGCTTTTCAGGCTCAGTACTGGGCTCAAAACATGCAGCCCTGAGGTCTCTCATGATAGCAGGAGGTTAAATAGAAATTCGCTGCTCAGCTGACCCGGTAGGAGCAAACGTATGCCAAAAATGTAAGCAGAATGAGCTTTTCAGTGAATAGCAGCCAGGCACATTTTAGCTACTTTTACTTGTAAGTGGGGTTGGAAATGCTTTTCAGGCTCAGTACTGGGCTCAAAAGATGCAGCTCTGAGGTCTCTTCTGATAGGAGGTAGTTAAGTAGAACTTCGCCGCTCAGCTGACCAAGCAGGAGCAAACGTATGCCAAAAATGTACGCAGAATGATCTTTTCAGTGAATAGCAGCCAGGCACATTTTAGCTAGTTTTACTTGTAAGTGGGGTTGGAAACGCTTTTCAGGCTCAGTACTGCGCTCAAAACATGCAGCCCTGAGGTCTCTCATGATAGCAAATTTGCCACTTGGCTGACCCAGCAGGAGCAAACGTATGCCAAAAATGTACACAGAATGAGCTTTTCAGTGAATAGCAGCCAGGCACATTTTAGCTAGTTTTACTTGTAAGTGGGGTTGGAAATGCTTTTCAGGCTCAGTACTGGGCTCAAAAGATGCAGCTCTGAGGTCTCTCCTGATAGGAGGTAGTTAAGTAGAACTTCGCTGCTCAGCTGACCCGGCAGGAGCAAATGTATGCCAAAAATGTACGCAGAATGAGCTTTTCAGTGAGAGCAGCCTGGCACATTCTAGCAAGTTTTACTTGTAAGTGGGGTTGGAAACACTTTTCAGGCTCAGTACTGCGCTCAAAAGATGCAGCCCTGAGGTCTCTCATGATAGCAGGTGTTTAAGTAGAAATTTGCCACTTGGCTGACCCAGCAGGAGCAAACGTATGCCAAAAATGTACACAGAATGAGCTTTTCAGTGAATAGCAGTCAGGCACATTTTAGCTAGTTTTACTTGTAAGTGGGGTTGGAAACGCTTTTCAGGATCAGTACTGGGCTCAAAACATGCAGCCATGAGGTCTCTCATGATAGCAGGTGGTTAAATAGAAATTCGCTGCTCAGCTCACCCGGCAGGAGCAAACGTATGCCAAAAATGTAAGCAGAATGAGCTTTTCTGTGAATAGCAGCCAGGCACATTTTAGCTAGTTTTACTTGTAAGTGGGGTTGGAAACGCTTTTCAGGCTCAGTACTGGGCTCAAAACGTGCAGCCCTGATGTCTCTCATGATTGCAGGTGGTTAAATAGAAATTTGCTGCTCAGCTGACCCGGTAGGAGCAAACGTATGCCAAAAATGTAAGCAGAATGAGCTTTTCAGTGAATAGCAGTCAGGCACATTTTAGCTAGTTTTACTTGTAAGTGGGGTTGGAAATGCTTTTCAGGCTCAGTACTGGGCTCAAAAGATGCAGCTCTGAGGTCTCTCCTGATAGGAGGTAGTTAAGTAGAACTTCGCTGCACAGCTGACCCGGCAGGAGCAAACGTATGCCAAAAATGTACGCAGAATGAGCTTTTCAGTGAAGAGCAGCCAGGCACATTTTAGCTAGTTTTACTTGTAAGTGGGGTTGGAAATGCTTTTCAGGCTCAGTACTGGGCTCAAAAGATGCAGCTCTGAGGTCTCTGATAGGAGGTAGTTACGTAGAACTTCGCTGCTCAGCTGACCAAGCAGGAGCAAACGTATGCCAAAAATGTACGCAGAATGATCTTTTTAGTGAATAGCAGCCAGGCACATTTTAGCTAGTTTTACTTGTAAGTGGGGTTGGAAACGCTTTTCAGGCTCAGTACTGCGCTCAAAACATGCAGCCCTGAGGTCTCTCATGATAGCAGGTGGTTAAGTAGAAATTTGCCACTTGGCTGACCCAGCAGGAGCAAACGTATGCCAAAAATGTACACAGAATGAGCTTTTCAGTGAATAGCAGCCAGGCACATTTTAGCTAGTTTTACTTGTAAGTGGGGTTGGAAACGCTTTTCAGGATCAGTACTGGGCTCAAACATGCAGCCCTGAGGTTTCTCATGATAGCAGGTGGTTAAATAGAAATTCGCTGCTCAGCTGACCCGGCAGGAGCAAACGTATGCCAAAAATGTAAGCAGAATGAGCTTTTCAGTGAAGAGCAGCCAGGCACATTTTAGCTAGTTTTACTTGTAAGTGGGGTTGGAAACGCTTTTCAGGCTCAGTACTGGGCTCAAAACATGCAGCCCTGAGGTCTCTCATGATAGCAGGAGGTTAAATAGAAATTCGCTGCTCAGCTGACCCGGTAGGAGCAAACGTATGCCAAAAATGTTAGCAGAATGAGCTTTTCAGTGAATAGCAGCCAGGCACATTTTAGCTACTTTTACTTGAAGTGGGGTTGGAAATGCTTTTCAGGCTCAGTACTGGGCTCAAAAGATGCAGCTCTGAGTTCTCTTCTGATAGGAGGTAGTTAAGTAGAACTTTGCTGCTCAGCTGACCAAGCAGGAGCAAACGTATGCCAAAAATGTACGCAGAATGATCTTTTCAGTGAATAGCAGCCAGGCACATTTTAGCTAGTTTTACTTGTAAGTGGGGTTGGAAACGCTTTTCAGGCTCAGTACTGCGCTCAAAACATGCAGCCCTGAGGTCTCTCATGATAGCAGGTGGTTAAGTAGAAATTTGCCACTTGGCTGACCCAGCAGGAGCAAACGTATGCCAAAAATGTACACAGAATGAGCTTTTCAGTGAATAGCAGCCAGGCACATTTTAGCTAGTTTTACTTGTAAGTGGGGTTGGAAATGCTTTTCAGGCTCAGTACTGGGCTCAAAAGATGCAGCTCTGAGGTCTCTCCTGATAGGAGGTAGTTAAGTAGAACTTCGCTGCTCAGCTGACCCGGCAGGAGCAAATGTATGCCAAAAATGTACGCAGAATGAGCTTTTCAGTGAAGAGCAGCCTGGCACATTCTAGCAAGTTTTACTTGTAAGTGGGGTTGGAAACACTTTTCAGGCTCAGTACTGCGCTCAAAAGATGCAGCCCTGAGGTCTCTCATGATAGCAGGTGGTTAAGTAGAAATTTGCCACTTGGCTGACCCAGCAGGAGCAAACGTATGCCAAAAATGTACACAGAATGAGCTTTTCAGTGACTAGCATCCAGGCACATTTTAGCTAGTTTTACTTGTAAGTGGGGTTGGAAACGCTTTTCAGGATCAGTACAGGGCTCAAAACATGCAGCCCTGAGGTTTCTCATGATAGCAGGTGGTTAAATAGAAATTCGCTGCTCAGCTGACCCGGCAGGAGCAAACGTATGCCAAAAATGTACGCAGAATGAGCTTTTCAGTGAAGAGCAGCCAGGCACATTTTAGCTAGTTTTACTTGTAAGTGGGGTTGGAAATGCTTTTCAGGCTCAGTACTGGGCTCAAAACATGCAGCCCTGAGGTCTCTCATGATAGCAGGAGGTTAAATAGAAATTCGCTGCTCAGCTGACCCGGTAGGAGCAAACGTATGCCAAAAATGTAAGCAGAATGAGCTTTTCAGTGAATAGCAGCCAGGCACATTTTAGCTACTTTTACTTGTAAGTGGGGTTGGAAATGCTTTTCAGGCTCAGTACTGGGCTCAAAAGATGCAGCTCTGAGGTCTCTTCTGATAGGAGGTAGTTAAGTAGAACTTCGCTGCTCAGCTGACCAAGCAGGAGCAAACGTATGCCAAAAATGTACGCAGAATGATCTTTTCAGTGAATAGCAGCCAGGCACATTTTAGCTAGTTTTACTTGTAAGTGGGGTTGGAAACGCTTTTCAGGCTCAGTACTGCGCTCAAAACATGCAGCCCTGAGGTCTCTCATGATAGCAAATTTGCCACTTGGCTGACCCAGCAGGAGCAAACGTATGCCAAAAATGTACACAGAATGAGCTTTTCAGTGAATAGCAGCCAGGCACATTTTAGCTAGTTTTACTTGTAAGTGGGGTTGGAAATGCTTTTCAGGCTCAGTACTGGGCTCAAAAGATGCAGCTCTGAGGTCTCTCCTGATAGGAGGTAGTTAAGTAGAACTTCGCTGCTCAGCTGACCCGGCAGGAGCAAATGTATGCCAAAAATGTACGCAGAATGAGCTTTTCAGTGAGAGCAGCCTGGCACATTCTAGCAAGTTTTACTTGTAAGTGGGGTTGGAAACACTTTTCAGGCTCAGTACTGCGCTCAAAAGATGCAGCCCTGAGGTCTCTCATGATAGCAGGTGTTTAAGTAGAAATTTGCCACTTGGCTGACCCAGCAGGAGCAAACGTATGCCAAAAATGTACACAGAATGAGCTTTTCAGTGAATAGCAGTCAGGCACATTTTAGCTAGTTTTACTTGTAAGTGGGGTTGGAAACGCTTTTCAGGATCAGTACTGGGCTCAAAACATGCAGCCCTGAGGTCTCTCATGATAGCAGGTGGTTAAATAGAAATTCGCTGCTCAGCTCACCCGGCAGGAGCAAACGTATGCCAAAAATGTAAGCAGAATGAGCTTTTCTGTGAATAGCAGCCAGGCACATTTTAGCTAGTTTTACTTGTAAGTGGGGTTGGAAACGCTTTTCAGGCTCAGTACTGGGCTCAAAACGTGCAGCCCTGATGTCTCTCATGATTGCAGGTGGTTAAATAGAAATTCGCTGCTCAGCTGACCCGGTAGGAGCAAACGTATGCCAAAAATGTAAGCAGAATGAGCTTTTCAGTGAATAGCAGTCAGGCACATTTTAGCTAGTTTTACTTGTAAGTGGGGTTGGAAATGCTTTTCAGGCTCAGTACTGGGCTCAAAAGATGCAGCTCTGAGGTCTCTCCTGATAGGAGGTAGTTAAGTAGAACTTCGCTGCACAGCTGACCCGGCAGGAGCAAACGTATGCCAAAAATGTACGCAGAATGAGCTTTTCAGTGAAGAGCAGCCAGGCACATTTTAGCTAGTTTTACTTGTAAGTGGGGTTGGAAATGCTTTTCAGGCTCAGTACTGGGCTCAAAAGATGCAGCTCTGAGGTCTCTGATAGGAGGTAGTTACGTAGAACTTCGCTGCTCAGCTGACCAAGCAGGAGCAAACGTATGCCAAAAATGTACGCAGAATGATCTTTTTAGTGAATAGCAGCCAGGCACATTTTAGCTAGTTTTACTTGTAAGTGGGGTTGGAAACGCTTTTCAGGCTCAGTACTGCGCTCAAAACATGCAGCCCTGAGGTCTCTCATGATAGCAGGTGGTTAAGTAGAAATTTGCCACTTGGCTGACCCAGCAGGAGCAAACGTATGCCAAAAATGTACACAGAATGAGCTTTTCAGTGAATAGCAGCCAGGCACATTTTAGCTAGTTTTACTTGTAAGTGGGGTTGGAAACGCTTTTCAGGATCAGTACTGGGCTCAAACATGCAGCCCTGAGGTTTCTCATGATAGCAGGTGTTTAAATAGAAATTCGCTGCTCAGCTGACCCGGCAGGAGCAAACGTATGCCAAAAATGTACGCAGAATGAGCTTTTCAGTGAAGAGCAGCCAGGCACATTTTAGCTAGTTTTACTTGTAAGTGGGGTTGGAAATGCTTTTCAGGCTCAGTACTGGGCTCAAAACATGCAGCCCTGAGGTCTCTCATGATAGCAGGAGGTTAAATAGAAATTCGCTGCTCAGCTGACCCGGTAGGAGCAAACGTATGCCAAAAATGTAAGCAGAATGAGCTTTTCAGTGAATAGCAGCCAGGCACATTTTAGCTACTTTTACTTGTAAGTGGGGTTGGAAATGCTTTTCAGGCTCAGTACTGGGCTCAAAAGATGCAGCTCTGAGTTCTCTTCTGATAGGAGGTAGTTAAGTAGAACTTCGCTGCTCAGCTGACCAAGCAGGAGCAAACGTATGCCAAAAATGTACGCAGAATGATCTTTTCAGTGAATAGCAGCCAGGCACATTTAGCTAGTTTTACTTGTAAGTGGGGTTGGAAACGCTTTTCAGGCTCAGTACTGCGCTCAAAACATGCAGCCCTGAGGTCTCTCATGATAGCAGGTGGTTAAGTAGAAATTTGCCACTTGGCTGACCCAGCAGGAGCAAACGTTTGCCAAAAATGTACACAGAATGAGCTTTTCAGTGAATAGCAGCCAGGCACATTTTAGCTAGTTTTACTTGTAAGTGGGGTTGGAAATGCTTTTCAGGCTCAGTACTGCGCTCAAAACATGCAGCCCTGAGGTCTCTCATGATAGCAGGTGGTTAAACAGAAATTCGCTGCTCAGCTGACCCGGTAGGAGCAAACGTATGCCAAAAATGTAAGCAGAATGAGCTTTTCTGTGAATAGCAGCCAGGCACATTTTAGCTAGTTTTACTTGTAAGTGGGGTTGGAAACGCTTTTCAGGCTCAGTACTGGGCTCAAAACATGCAGCCCTGAGGTCTCTCATGATTGCAGGTGGTTAAATAGAAATTCGCTGCTCAGCTGACCCGGTAGGAGCAAACGTATGCCAAAAATGTAAGCAGAATGAGCTTTTCAGTGAATAGCAGTCAGGCACATTTTAGCTAGTTTTACTTGTAAGTGGGGTTGGAAACGCTTTTCAGGATCAGTACTGGGCTCAAAACATGCAGCTCTGAGGTCTCTCATGATAGCAGGTGGTTAAATAGAAATTCGCTGCTCAGCTGACCCGGTAGGAGCAAACGTATGCCAAAAATATAAGCAGAATGAGCTTTTCTGTGAATAGCAGCCAGGCACATTTTAGCTAGTTTTACTTGTAAGTGGGGTTGGAAACGCTTTTCAGGCTCAGTACTGGGCTCAAAACATGCAGCCCTGAGGTCTCTCATGATTGCAGGTGGTTAAATAGAAATTCGCTGCTCAGCTGACCCGGTAGGAGCAAACGTATGCCAAAAATGTACGCAGAATGAGCTTTTCAGTGAAGAGCAGCCAGGCACATTTTAGCTAGTTTTACTTGTAAGTGGGGTTGGAAATGCTATTCAGGCTCAGTACTGGGCTCAAAAGATGCAGCTCTGAGGTCTCTCCTGATAGGAGGTAGTTAAGTAGAACTTCGCTGCACAGCTGACCCGGCAGGAGCAAACGTATGCCAAAAATGTACGCAGAATGAGCTTTTCAGTGAAGAGCAGCCAGGCACATTTTATCTAGTTTTACTTGTAAGTGGGGTTGGAAATGCTTTTCAGGCTCAGTACTGGGCTCAAAACATGCAGCCCTGAGGTTTCTCATGATAGCAGGTGGTTAAATAGAAATTCGCTGCTCAGCTGACCCGGCAGGAGCAAACGTATGCCAAAAATGTACGCAGAATGAGCTTTTCAGTGAAGAGCAGCCAGGCACATTTTAGCTAGTTTTACTTGTAAGTGGGGTTGGAAATGCTTTTCAGGCTCAGTACTGGGCTCAAAACATGCAGCCCTGAGGTCTCTCATGATAGCAGGAGGTTAAATAGAAATTCGCTGCTCAGCTGACCCGGTAGGAGCAAACGTATGCCAAAAATGTAAGCAGAATGAGCTTTTCAGTGAATAGCAGCCAGGCACATTTTAGCTACTTTTACTTGTAAGTGGGGTTGGAAATGCTTTTCAGGCTCAGTACTGGGCTCAAAAGATGCAGCTCTGAGGTCTCTTCTGATAGGAGGTAGTTAAGTAGAACTTCGCTGCTCAGCTGACCAAGCAGGAGCAAACGTATGCCAAAAATGTACGCAGAATGATCTTTTCAGTGAATAGCAGCCAGGCACATTTTAGCTAGTTTTACTTGTAAGTGGGGTTGGAAACGCTTTTCAGGCTCAGTACTGCGCTCAAAACATGCAGCCCTGAGGTCTCTCATGATAGCAAATTTGCCACTTGGCTGACCCAGCAGGAGCAAACGTATGCCAAAAATGTACACAGAATGAGCTTTTCAGTGAATAGCAGCCAGGCACATTTTAGCTAGTTTTACTTGTAAGTGGGGTTGGAAATGCTTTTCAGGCTCAGTACTGGGCTCAAAAGATGCAGCTCTGAGGTCTCTCCTGATAGGAGGTAGTTAAGTAGAACTTCGCTGCTCAGCTGACCCGGCAGGAGCAAATGTATGCCAAAAATGTACGCAGAATGAGCTTTTCAGTGAGAGCAGCCTGGCACATTCTAGCAAGTTTTACTTGTAAGTGGGGTTGGAAACACTTTTCAGGCTCAGTACTGCGCTCAAAAGATGCAGCCCTGAGGTCTCTCATGATAGCAGGTGTTTAAGTAGAAATTTGCCACTTGGCTGACCCAGCAGGAGCAAACGTATGCCAAAAATGTACACAGAATGAGCTTTTCAGTGAATAGCAGTCAGGCACATTTTAGCTAGTTTTACTTGTAAGTGGGGTTGGAAACGCTTTTCAGGATCAGTACTGGGCTCAAAACATGCAGCCCTGAGGTCTCTCATGATAGCAGGTGGTTAAATAGAAATTCGCTGCTCAGCTCACCCGGCAGGAGCAAACGTATGCCAAAAATGTAAGCAGAATGAGCTTTTCTGTGAATAGCAGCCAGGCACATTTTAGCTAGTTTTACTTGTAAGTGGGGTTGGAAACGCTTTTCAGGCTCAGTACTGGGCTCAAAACGTGCAGCCCTGATGTCTCTCATGATTGCAGGTGGTTAAATAGAAATTCGCTGCTCAGCTGACCCGGTAGGAGCAAACGTATGCCAAAAATGTAAGCAGAATGAGCTTTTCAGTGAATAGCAGTCAGGCACATTTTAGCTAGTTTTACTTGTAAGTGGGGTTGGAAATGCTTTTCAGGCTCAGTACTGGGCTCAAAAGATGCAGCTCTGAGGTCTCTCCTGATAGGAGGTAGTTAAGTAGAACTTCGCTGCACAGCTGACCCGGCAGGAGCAAACGTATGCCAAAAATGTACGCAGAATGAGCTTTTCAGTGAAGAGCAGCCAGGCACATTTTAGCTAGTTTTACTTGTAAGTGGGGTTGGAAATGCTTTTCAGGCTCAGTACTGGGCTCAAAAGATGCAGCTCTGAGGTCTCTGATAGGAGGTAGTTACGTAGAACTTCGCTGCTCAGCTGACCAAGCAGGAGCAAACGTATGCCAAAAATGTACGCAGAATGATCTTTTTAGTGAATAGCAGCCAGGCACATTTTAGCTAGTTTTACTTGTAAGTGGGGTTGGAAACGCTTTTCAGGCTCAGTACTGCGCTCAAAACATGCAGCCCTGAGGTCTCTCATGATAGCAGGTGGTTAAGTAGAAATTTGCCACTTGGCTGACCCAGCAGGAGCAAACGTATGCCAAAAATGTACACAGAATGAGCTTTTCAGTGAATAGCAGCCAGGCACATTTTAGCTAGTTTTACTTGTAAGTGGGGTTGGAAACGCTTTTCAGGATCAGTACTGGGCTCAAACATGCAGCCCTGAGGTTTCTCATGATAGCAGGTGGTTAAATAGAAATTCGCTGCTCAGCTGACCCGGCAGGAGCAAACGTATGCCAAAAATGTACGCAGAATGAGCTTTTCAGTGAAGAGCAGCCAGGCACATTTTAGCTAGTTTTACTTGTAAGTGGGGTTGGAAATGCTTTTCAGGCTCAGTACTGGGCTCAAAACATGCAGCCCTGAGGTCTCTCATGATAGCAGGAGGTTAAATAGAAATTCGCTGCTCAGCTGACCCGGTAGGAGCAAACGTATGCCAAAAATGTAAGCAGAATGAGCTTTTCAGTGACTAGCATTAAGGCACATTTTAGCTAGTTTTACTTGTAAGTGGGGTTGGAAATGCTTTTCAGGATCAGTACAGGGCTCAAAACATGCAGCCCTGAGGTCTCTCATGATAGCAGCTGGTTAAATAGAAATTCGCTGCTCAGCTGACCCGGCAGGAGCAAACGTATGCCAAAAATGTACACAGAATGAGCTTTTCAGTGACTAGCAGCCAGGCACATTTTAGCTAGTTTTACTTATAAGTGGGGTTGGAAACTCTTTTCAGGATCAGTACTGGGCTCAAAACATGCAGCCCTGAGGTCTCTTCTGATAGGAGGTAGTTAAGTAGAACTTCGCTTCTCAGCTGACCCGGCAGGAGCAAATGTATGCCAAAAATGTACGCAGAATGAGCTTTTCAGTGAATAGCAGCCAGGCACATTTTAAGCTAGTTTTACTTGTAAGTGGGGTTGGAAACGCTTTTCAGGATCAGTACTGGGCTCAAAACATGCAGCCCTGAGGTCTCTTCTGATAGGAGGTAGTTAAGTAGAACTTCGCTTCTCAGCTGACCCGGCAGGAGCAAATGTATGCCAAAAATGTACGCAGAATGAGCTTTTCAGTGAATAGCAGCCAGGCACATTTTAGCTAGTTTTACTTGTAAGTGGGGTTGGAAACGCTTTTCAGGATCAGTACTGGGCTCAAAACGTGCAGCCCTGAGGTCTCTCATGATAGCAGGTGGTTAAGTAGAAATTTGCCACTTGGCTGACCCAGCAGGAGCAAACGTATGCCAAAAATGTACACAGAATGAGCTTTTCAGTGAATAGCAGCCAGGCACATTTTAGCTAGTTTTACTTGTAAGTGGGGTTGGAAACGCTTTTCAGGATCAGTACTGGGCTCCAAACATGCAGCCCTGAGGTTTCTCATGATAGCAGGTGGTTAAATAGAAATTCGCTGCTCAGCTGACCCGGCAGGAGCAAACGTATGCCAAAAATGTACGCAGAATGAGCTTTTCAGTGAAGAGCAGCCAGGCACATTTTAGCTAGTTTTACTTGTAAGTGGGGTTGGAAATGCTTTTCAGGCTCAGTACTGGGCTCAAAACATGCAGCCCTGAGGTCTCTCATGATAGCAGGAGGTTAAATAGAAATTCGCTGCTCAGCTGACCCGGTAGGAGCAAACGTATGCCAAAAATGTAAGCAGAATGAGCTTTTCAGTGAATAGCAGCCAGGCACATTTTAGCTACTTTTACTTGTAAGTGGGGTTGGAAATGCTTTTCAGGCTCAGTACTGGGCTCAAAAGATGCAGCTCTGAGGTCTCTTCTGATAGGAGGTAGTTAAGTAGAACTTCGCTGCTCAGCTGACCAAGCAGGAGCAAACGTATGCCAAAAATGTACGCAGAATGATCTTTTCAGTGAATAGCAGCCAGGCACATTTTAGCTAGTTTTACTTGTAAGTGGGGTTGGAAACGCTTTTCAGGCTCAGTACTGCGCTCAAAACATGCAGCCCTGAGGTCTCTCATGATAGCAAATTTGCCACTTGGCTAACCCAGCAGGAGCAAACGTATGCCAAAAATGTACACAGAATGAGCTTTTCAGTGAATAGCAGCCAGGCACATTTTAGCTAGTTTTACTTGTAAGTGGGGTTGGAAATGCTTTTCAGGCTCAGTACTGGGCTCAAAAGATGCAGCTCTGAGGTCTCTCCTGATAGGAGGTAGTTAAGTAGAACTTCGCTGCTCAGCTGACCCGGCAGGAGCAAATGTATGCCAAAAATGTACGCAGAATGAGCTTTTCAGTGAGAGCAGCCTGGCACATTCTAGCAAGTTTTACTTGTAAGTGGGGTTGGAAACACTTTTCAGGCTCAGTACTGCGCTCAAAAGATGCAGCCCTGAGGTCTCTCATGATAGCAGGTGTTTAAGTAGAAATTTGCCACTTGGCTGACCCAGCAGGAGCAAACGTATGCCAAAAATGTACACAGAATGAGCTTTTCAGTGAATAGCAGTCAGGCACATTTTAGCTAGTTTTACTTGTAAGTGGGGTTGGAAACGCTTTTCAGGATCAGTACTGGGCTCAAAACATGCAGCCCTGAGGTCTCTCATGATAGCAGGTGGTTAAATAGAAATTCGCTGCTCAGCTCACCCGGCAGGAGCAAACGTATGCCAAAAATGTAAGCAGAATGAGCTTTTCTGTGAATAGCAGCCAGGCACATTTTAGCTAGTTTTACTTGTAAGTGGGGTTGGAAACGCTTTTCAGGCTCAGTACTGGGCTCAAAACGTGCAGCCCTGATGTCTCTCATGATTGCAGGTGGTTAAATAGAAATTCGCTGCTCAGCTGACCCGGTAGGAGCAAACGTATGCCAAAAATGTAAGCAGAATGAGCTTTTCAGTGAATAGCAGTCAGGCGCATTTTAGCTAGTTTTACTTGTAAGTGGGGTTGGAAATGCTTTTCAGGCTCAGTACTGGGCTCAAAAGATGCAGCTCTGAGGTCTCTCCTGATAGGAGGTAGTTAAGTAGAACTTCGCTGCACAGCTGACCCGGCAGGAGCAAACGTATGCCAAAAATGTACGCAGAATGAGCTTTTCAGTGAAGAGCAGCCAGGCACATTTTAGCTAGTTTTACTTGTAAGTGGGGTTGGAAATGCTTTTCAGGCTCAGTACTGGGCTCAAAAGATGCAGCTCTGAGGTCTCTGATAGGAGGTAGTTACGTAGAACTTCGCTGCTCAGCTGACCAAGCAGGAGCAAACGTATGCCAAAAATGTACGCAGAATGATCTTTTTAGTGAATAGCAGCCAGGCACATTTTAGCTAGTTTTACTTGTAAGTGGGGTTGGAAACGCTTTTCAGGCTCAGTACTGCGCTCAAAACATGCAGCCCTGAGGTCTCTCATGATAGCAGGTGGTTAAGTAGAAATTTGCCACTTGGCTGACCCAGCAGGAGCAAACGTATGCCAAAAATGTACACAGAATGAGCTTTTCAGTGAATAGCAGCCAGGCACATTTTAGCTAGTTTTACTTGTAAGTGGGGTTGGAAACGCTTTTCAGGATCAGTACTGGGCTCAAACATGCAGCCCTGAGGTTTCTCATGATAGCAGGTGGTTAAATAGAAATTCGCTGCTCAGCTGACCCGGCAGGAGCAAACGTATGCCAAAAATGTACGCAGAATGAGCTTTTCAGTGAAGAGCAGCCAGGCACATTTTAGCTAGTTTTACTTGTAAGTGGGGTTGGAAATGCTTTTCAGGCTCAGTACTGGGCTCAAAACATGCAGCCCTGAGGTCTCTCATGATAGCAGGAGGTTAAATAGAAATTCGCTGCTCAGCTGACTCGGTAGGAGCAAACGTATGCCAAAAATGTAAGCAGAATGAGCTTTTCAGTGAATAGCAGCCAGGCACATTTTAGCTACTTTTACTTGTAAGTGGGGTTGGAAATGCTTTTCAGGCTCAGTACTGGGCTCAAAAGATGCAGCTCTGAGTTCTCTTCTGATAGGAGGTAGTTAAGTAGAACTTCGCTGCTCAGCTGACCGAGCAGGAGCAAACGTATGCCAAAAATGTACGCAGAATGATCTTTTCAGTGAATAGCAGCCAGGCACATTTAGCTAGTTTTACTTGTAAGTGGGGTTGGAAACGCTTTCCAGGCTCAGTACTGCGCTCAAAACATGCAGCCCTGAGGTCTCTCATGATAGCAGGTGGTTAAGTAGAAATTTGCCACTTGGCTGACCCAGCAGGAGCAAACGTTTGCCAAAAATGTACACAGAATGAGCTTTTCAGTGAATAGCAGCCAGGCACATTTTAGCTAGTTTTACTTGTAAGTGGGGTTGGAAATGCTTTTCAGGCTCAGTACTGGGCTCAAAAGATGCAGCTCTGAGGTCTCTCCTGATAGGAGGTAGTTAAGTAGAACTTCGCTGCTCAGCTGACCCGGCAGGAGCAAATGTATGCCAAAAATGTATGCAGAATGAGCTTTTCAGTGAAGAGCAGCCTGGCACATTCTAGCAAGTTTTACTTGTAAGTGGGGTTGGAAACACTTTTCAGGCTCAGTACTGCGCTCAAAAGATGCAGCCCTGAGGTCTCTCATGATAGCAGGTGGTTAAATAGAAATTCGCTTCTCAGCTGACCCGGCAGGAGCAAATGTATGCCAAAAATGTACGCAGAATGAGCTTTTCAGTGAATAGCAGCCAGGCACATTTTAGCTAGTTTTACTTGTAAGTGGGGTTGGAAACGCTGTTCAGGATCAGTACTGGGTTCAAAACATGCAGCCCTGAGGTCTCTCATGATAGCAGGTGGTTAAATAGAAATTCGCTGCTCAGCTGACCCGGCAGGAGCAAACGTATGCCAAAAATGTACGCAGAATGAGCTTTTCAGTGACTAGCATCCAGGCACATTTTAGCTAGTTTTATTTGTAAGTGGGGTTGGAAATGCTTTTCAGGATCAGTACTGGGCTCAAAACGTGCAGCCCTGATGTCTCTCATGATAGCAGGTGGTTAAATAGAAATTTGCTGCTCAGCTGACCCGGCAGGAGCAAACGTATGCCAAAAATGTTCGCAGAATGAGCTTTTCAGTGAAGAGCAGCCAGGCACATTTTAGATAGTTTTACTTGTAAGTGGGGTTGGAAACGCTTTTCAGGATCAGTACTGGGCTCAAAACATGCAGCCCTGAGGTCTCTCATGATAGCAGGTGGTTAAATAGAAATTCGCTGCTCAGCTGACCCGGCAGGAGCAAACGTATGCCAAAAATGTACGCAGAATGAGCTTTTCAGTGAAGAGCAGCCAGGCACATTTTAGCTAGTTTTACTTGTAAGTGGGGTTGGAAATGCTTTTCAGGCTCAGTACTGGGCTCAAAACATGCAGCCCTGAGGTCTCTCATGATAGCAGGTGATTAAATAGAAATTCGCTGCTCAGCTGACCCGGCAGGAGCAAACGTATGCCAAAAATGTACGCAGAATGAGCTTTTCAGTGAAGAGCATTTTAGCTAGTTTTACTTGTAAGTGGGGTTGGAAACGCTTTTCAGGCTCAGTACTGGGCTCAAAAGATGCAGCTCTGAGGTCTCTTCTGAAAGGAGGTAGTTAAGTAGAACTTCGCTTCTCAGCTGACCCGGCAGGAGCAAATGTATGCCAAAAATGTACGCAGAATGAGCTTTTCAGTGAATAGCAGCCAGGCACATTTTAGCTAGTTTTACTTGTAAGTGGGGTTGGAAACGCTTTTCAGGATCAGTACTGGGCTCAAAACATGCAGCCCTGAGGTCTCTCATGATAGTAGGTGGTTAAATAGAAATTCGCTGCTCAGCTGACCAAGCAGGAGCAAACGTATGCCAAAAATGTACGCCGAATGAGCTTTTCAGTGAAGAGCAGCCAGGCACATTCTAGCAAGTTTTACTTGTAAGTGGGGTTGGAAACGCTTTTCAGGCTCAGTACTGCGCTCAAAAGATGCAGCCCTGAGGTCTCTCATGATAGCAGGTGGTTAAGTAGAAATTTGCCTTGGATGACCCAGCAGGAGCAAACGTATGCCAAAAATGTACACAGAATGAGCTTTTCAGTGAATAGCAGCCAGGCACATTTTAGCTAGTTTTACTTGTAAGTGGGGTTGGAAACGCTTTTCAGGAACAGTACTGGGCTCAAAACATGCAGCCCTGAGGTCTCTCATGATAGCAGGTGGTTAAACAGAAATTCGCTGCTCAGCTGACCCGGTAGGAGCAAACGTATGCCAAAAATGTAAGCAGAATGAGCTTTTCTGTGAATAGCAGCCAGGCACATTTTAGCTAGTTTTACTTGTAAGTGGGGTTGGAAACGCTTTTCAGGCTCAGTACTGGGCTCAAAACATGCAGCCCTGAGGTCTCTCATGATTGCAGGTGGTTAAATAGAAATTCGCTGCTCAGCTGACCCGGTAGGAGCAAACGTATGCCAAAAATGTAAGCAGAATGAGCTTTTCAGTGAATAGCAGTCAGGCACATTTTAGCTAGTTTTACTTGTAAGTGGGGTTGGAAACGCTTTTCAGGATCAGTACTGGGCTCAAAACATGCAGCCCTGAGGTCTCTCATGATAGCAGGTGGTTAAATAGAAATTCGCTGCTCAGCTGACCCGGTAGGAGCAAACGTATGCCAAAAATATAAGCAGAATGAGCTTTTCTGTGAATAGCAGCCAGGCACATTTTAGCTAGTTTTACTTGTAAGTGGGGTTGGAAACGCTTTTCAGGCTCAGTACTGGGCTCAAAACATGCAGCCCTGAGGTCTCTCATGATTGCAGGTGGTTAAATAGAAATTCGCTGCTCAGCTGACCCGGTAGGAGCAAACGTATGCCAAAAATGTACGCAGAATGAGCTTTTCAGTGAAGAGCAGCCAGGCACATTTTAGCTAGTTTTACTTGTAAGTGGGGTTGGAAATGCTATTCAGGCTCAGTACTGGGCTCAAAAGATGCAGCTCTGAGGTCTCTCCTGATAGGAGGTAGTTAAGTAGAACTTCGCTGCACAGCTGACCCGGCAGGAGCAAACGTATGCCAAAAATGTACGCAGAATGAGCTTTTCAGTGAAGAGCAGCCAGGCACATTTTATCTAGTTTTACTTGTAAGTGGGGTTGGAAATGCTTTTCAGGCTCAGTACTGGGCTCAAAACATGTAGCCCTGAGGTCTCTCATGATAGCAGGAGGTTAAATAGAAATTCGCTGCTCAGCTGACCCGGTAGGAGCAAACGTATGCCAAAAATGTAAGCAGAATGAGCTTTTCAGTGAATAGCAGCCAGGCACATTTTAGCTAGTTTTACTTGTAAGTGGGGTTGGAAATGCTTTTCAGGCTCAGTACTGGGCTCAAAAGATGCAGCTCTGAGGTCTCTTCTGATAGGAGGTAGTTAAGTAGAACTTCGCTGCTCAGCTGACCAAGCAGGAGCAAACGTATGCCAAAAATGTACGCAGAATGATCTTTTTAGTGAATAGCAGCCAGGCACATTTTAGCTAGTTTTACTTGTAAGTGGGGTTGGAAACGCTTTTCAGGCTCAGTACTGCGCTCAAAACATGCAGCCCTGAGGTCTCTCATGATAGCAGGTGGTTAAGTAGAAATTTGCCACTTGGCTGACCCAGCAGGAGCAAACGTATGCCAAAAATGTACACAGAATGAGCTTTTCAGTGAATAGCAGCCAGGCACATTTTAGCTAGTTTTACTTGTAAGTGGGGTTGGAAACGCTTTTCAGGATCAGTACTGGGATCAAAACATGCAGCCCTGAGGTTTCTCATGATAGCAGGTGGTTAAATAGAAATTCGCTGCTCAGCTGACCCGGCAGGAGCAAACGTATGCCAAAAATGTACGCAGAATGAGCTTTTCAGTGAAGAGCAGCCAGGCACATTTTAGCTAGTTTTACTTGTAAGTGGGGTTGGAAATGCTTTTCAGGCTCAGTACTGGGCTCAAAACATGCAGCCCTGAGGTCTCTCATGATAGCAGGAGGTTAAATAGAAATTCGCTGCTCAGCTGACCCGGTAGGAACAAACGTATGCCAAAAATGTAAGCAGAATGAGCTTTTCAGTGAATAGCAGCCAGGCACATTTTAGCTACTTTTACTTGTAAGTGGGGTTGGAAACGCTTTTCAGGATCAGTACAGGGCTCAAAACATGCAGCCCTGAGGTCTCTCATGATAGCAGGTGGTTAAATAGAAATTCGCTTCTCAGCTGACCCGGCAGGAGCAAATGTATGCCAAAAATGTACGCAGAATGAGCTTTTCAGTGAATAGCAGCCAGGCACATTTTAGCTAGTTTTACTTGTAAGTGGGGTTGGAAACGCTGTTCAGGATCAGTACTGGGCTCAAAACATGCAGCCCTGAGGTCTCTCATGATAGCAGGTGGTTAAGTAGAAATTTGCCTTGGATGACCCAGCAGGAGCAAACGTATGCCAAAAATGTACACAGAATGAGCTTTTCAGTGAATAGCAGCCAGGCACATTTTAGCTAGTTTTACTTGTAAGTGGGGTTGGAAACGCTTTTCAGGAACAGTACTGGGCTCAAAACATGCAGCCCTGAGGTCTCTCATGATAGCAGGTGGTTAAACAGAAATTGGCTGCTCAGCTGACCCGGTAGGAGCAAACGTATGCCAAAAATGTAAGCAGAATGAGCTTTTCTGTGAATAGCAGCCAGGCACATTTTAGCTAGTTTTACTTGTAAGTGGGGTTGGAAACGCTTTTCAGGCTCAGTACTGGGCTCAAAACATGCAGCCCTGAGGTCTCTCATGATTGCAGGTGGTTAAATAGAAATTCGCTGCTCAGCTGACCCGGTAGGAGCAAACGTATGCCAAAAATGTAAGCAGAATGAGCTTTTCAGTGAATAGCAGTCAGGCACATTTTAGCTAGTTTTACTTGTAAGTGGGGTTGGAAACGCTTTTCAGGATCAGTACTTGGCTCAAAACATGCAGCCCTGAGGTCTCTCATGATAGCAGGTGGTTAAATAGAAATTCGCTGCTCAGCTGACCCGGTAGGAGCAAACGTATGCCAAAAATATAAGCAGAATGAGCTTTTCTGTGAATAGCAGCCAGGCACATTTTAGCTAGTTTTACTTGTAAGTGGGGTTGGAAACGCTTTTCAGGCTCAGTACTGGGCTCAAAACATGCAGCCCTGAGGTCTCTCATGATTGCAGGTGGTTAAATAGAAATTCGCTGCTCAGCTGACCCGGTAGGAGCAAACGTATGCCAAAAATGTACGCAGAATGAGCTTTTCAGTGAAGAGCAGCCAGGCACATTTTAGCTAGTTTTACTTGTAAGTGGGGTTGGAAATGCTATTCAGGCTCAGTACTGGGCTCAAAAGGTGCAGCTCTGAGGTCTCTCCTGATAGGAGGTAGTTAAGTAGAACTTCGCTGCACAGCTGACCCGGCAGGAGCAAACGTATGCCAAAAATGTACGCAGAATGAGCTTTTCAGTGAAGAGCAGCCAGGCACATTTGAGCTAGTTTTACTTGTAAGTGGGGTTGGAAATGCTTTTCAGGCTCAGTACTGGGCTCAAAACATGTAGCCCTGAGGTCTCTCATGATAGCAGGAGGTTAAATAGAAATTCGCTGCTCAGCTGACCCGGTAGGAGCAAACGTATGCCAAAAATGTAAGCAGAATGAGCTTTTCAGTGAATAGCAGCCAGGCACATTTTAGCTAGTTTTACTTGTAAGTGGGGTTGGAAATGCTTTTCAGGCTCAGTACTGGGCTCAAAAGATGCAGCTCTGAGGTCTCTTCTGATAGGAGGTAGTTAAGTAGAACTTCGCAGCTCAGCTGACCAAGCAGGAGCAAACGTATGCCAAAAATGTACGCAGAATGATCTTTTTAGTGAATAGCAGCCAGGCACATTTTAGCTAGTTTTACTTGTAAGTGGGGTTGGAAACGCTTTTCAGGCTCAGTACTGCGCGCAAAACATGCAGCCCTGAGGTCTCTCATGATAGCAGGTGGTTAAGTAGAAATTTGCCACTTGGCTGACCCAGCAGGAGCAAACGTATGCCAAAAATGTACACAGAATGAGCTTTTCAGTGAATAGCAGCCAGGCACATTTTAGCTAGTTTTACTTGTAAGTGGGGTTGGAAACGCTTTTCAGGATCAGTACTGGGATCAAAACATGCAGCCCTGAGGTTTCTCATGATAGCAGGTGGTTAAATAGAAATTCGCTGCTCAGCTGACCCGGCAGGAGCAAACGTATGCCAAAAATGTACGCAGAATGAGCTTTTCAGTGAAGAGCAGCCAGGCACATTTTAGCTAGTTTTACTTGTAAGTGGGGTTGGAAATGCTTTTCAGGCTCAGTACTGGGCTCAAAACATGCAGCCCTGAGGTCTCTCATGATAGCAGGAGGTTAAATAGAAATTCGCTGCTCAGCTGACCCGGTAGGAGCAAACGTATGCCAAAAATGTAAGCAGAATGAGCTTTTCAGTGAATAGCAGCCAGGCACATTTTAGCTACTTTTGCTTGTAAGTGGGGTTGGAAACGCTTTTCAGGATCAGTACAGGGCTCAAAACATGCAGCCCTGAGGTCTCTCATGATAGCAGGTGGTTAAATAGAAATTCGCTTCTCAGCTGACCCGGCAGGAGCAAATGTATGCCAAAAATGTACGCAGAATGAGCTTTTCAGTGAATAGCAGCCAGGCACATTTTAGCTAGTTTTACTTGTAAGTGGGGTTGGAAACGCTGTTCAGGATCAGTACTGGGCTCAAAACATGCAGCCCTGAGGTCTCTCATGATAGCAGGTGGTTAAATAGAAATTCGCTGCTCAGCTGACCCGGCAGGAGCAAACGTATGCCAAAAATGTACGCAGAATGAGCTTTTCAGTGACTAGCATCCAGGCACATTTTAGCTAGTTTTACTTGTAAGTGGGGTTGGAAACGCTTTTCAGGATCAGTACTGGGCTCAAAACGTGCAGCCCTGATGTCTCTCATGATAACAGGTGGTTAAATAGAAATTTGCTGCTCAGCTGACCCGGCAGGAGCAAACGTATGCCAAAAATGTTCGCAGAATGAGCTTTTCAGTGAAGAGCAGCCAGGCATATTTTAGATAGTTTTTTACTTGTAAGTGGGGTTGGAAACGCTTTTCAGGATCAGTACTGGGCTCAAAACATGCAGCCCTGAGGTCTCTCATGATAGCAGGTGGTTAAATAGAAATTCGCTGCTCAGCTGACCCGGCAGGAGCAAACGTATGCCAAAAATGTACGCAGAATGAGCTTTTCAGTGAAGAGCAGCCAGGCACATTTTAGCTAGTTTTACTTGTAAGTGGGGTTGGAAATGCTTTTCAGGCTCAGTACTGGGCTCAAAACATGCAGCCCTGAGGTCTCTCATGATAGCAGGAGGTTAAATAGAAATTCGCTGCTCAGCTGACCCGGTAGGAGCAAACGTATGCCAAAAATGTACACAGAATGAGCTTTTCAGTGAATAGCAGCCAGGCACATTTTAGCTAGTTTTACTTGTAAGTGGGGTTGGAAACGCTTTTCAGGCTCAGTACTGCGCTCAAAACATGCAGCCCTGAGGTCTCTCATGATAGCAGGTGGTTAAGTAGAAATTTGCCACTTGGCTGACCCAGCAGGAGCAAACGTATGCCAAAAATGTACACAGAATGAGCTTTTCAGTGAATAGCAGCCAGGCACATTTTAGCTAGTTTTACTTGTAAGTGGGGTTGGAAACGCTTTTCAGGATCAGTACTGGGCTCAAAACATGCAGCCCTGAGGTTTCTCATGATAGCAGGTGGTTAAATAGAAATTCGCTGCTCAGCTGACCCGGCAGGAGCAAACGTATGCCAAAAATGTACGCAGAATGAGCTTTTCAGTGAAGAGCAGCCAGGCACATTTTAGCTAGTTTTACTTGTAAGTGGGGTTGGAAATGCTTTTCAGGCTCAGTACTGGGCTCAAAACATGCAGCCCTGAGGTCTCTCATGATAGCAGGAGGTTAAATAGAAATTCGCTGCTCAGCTGACCCGGTAGGAGCAAACGTATGCCAAAAATGTAAGCAGAATGAGCTTTTCTGTGAATAGCAGCCAGGCACATTTTAGCTAGTTTTACTTGTAAGTGGGGTTGGAAACGCTTTTCAGGCTCAGTACTGGGCTCAAAACATGCAGCCCTGAGGTCTCTCATGATTGCAGGTGGTTAAATAGAAATTCGCTGCTCAGCTGACCCGGTAGGAGCAAACGTATGCCAAAAATGTAAGCAGAATGAGCTTTTCAGTGAATAGCAGTCAGGCACATTTTAGCTAGTTTTACTTGTAAGTGGGGTTGGAAATGCTTTTCAGGCTCAGTACTGGGCTCAAAAGATGCAGCCCTGAGGTCTCTCATGATAGCAGGTGGTTAAATAGAAATTCGCTGCTCAGCTGACCCGGCAGGAGCAAACGTATGCCAAAAATGTACGCAGAATGAGCTTTTCAGTGAAGAGCAGCCAGGCACATTTTAGCTAGTTTTACTTGTAAGTGGGGTTGGAAATGCTTTTCAGGCTCAGTACTGGGCTCAAAACATGCAGCCCTGAGGTCTCTCATGATAGCAGGAGGTTAAATAGAAATTCGCTGCTCAGCTGACCCGGTAGGAGCAAACGTATGCCAAAAATGTACACAGAATGAGCTTTTCAGTGAATAGCAGCCAGGCACATTTTAGCTAGTTTTACTTGTAAGTGGGGTTGGAAACGCTTTTCAGGCTCAGTACTGCGCTCAAAACATGCAGCCCTGAGGTCTCTCATGATAGCAGGTGGTTAAGTAGAAATTTGCCACTTGGCTGACCCAGCAGGAGCAAACGTATGCCAAAAATGTACACAGAATGAGCTTTTCAGTGAATAGCAGCCAGGCACATTTTAGCTAGTTTTACTTGTAAGTGGGGTTGGAAACGCTTTTCAGGATCAGTACTGGGCTCAAAACATGCAGCCCTGAGGTTTCTCATGATAGCAGGTGGTTAAATAGAAATTCGCTGCTCAGCTGACCCGGCAGGAGCAAACGTATGCCAAAAATGTACGCAGAATGAGCTTTTCAGTGAAGAGCAGCCAGGCACATTTTAGCTAGTTTTACTTGTAAGTGGGGTTGGAAATGCTTTTCAGGCTCAGTACTGGGCTCAAAACATGCAGCCCTGAGGTCTCTCATGATAGCAGGAGGTTAAATAGAAATTCGCTGCTCAGCTGACCCGGTAGGAGCAAACGTATGCCAAAAATGTAAGCAGAATGAGCTTTTCTGTGAATAGCAGCCAGGCACATTTTAGCTAGTTTTACTTGTAAGTGGGGTTGGAAACGCTTTTCAGGCTCAGTACTGGGCTCAAAACATGCAGCCCTGAGGTCTCTCATGATTGCAGGTGGTTAAATAGAAATTCGCTGCTCAGCTGACCCGGTAGGAGCAAACGTATGCCAAAAATGTAAGCAGAATGAGCTTTTCAGTGAATAGCAGTCAGGCACATTTTAGCTAGTTTTACTTGTAAGTGGGGTTGGAAATGCTTTTCAGGCTCAGTACTGGGCTCAAAAGATGCAGCCCTGAGGTCTCTCATGATAGCAGGTGGTTAAATAGAAATTCGCTGCTCAGCTGACCCGGCAGGAGCAAACGTATGCCAAAAATGTACGCAGAATGAGCTTTTCAGTGAAGAGCAGCCAGGCACATTTTAGCTAGTTTTACTTGTAAGTGGGGTTGGAAACGCTTTTCAGGAACAGTACTGGGCTCAAAACATGCAGCCCTGAGGTCTCTCATGATGGCAGGTGGTTAAACAGAAATTCGCTGCTCAGCTGACCCGGTAGGAGCAAACGTATGCCAAAAATGTAAGCAGAATGAGCTTTTCTGTGAATAGCAGCCAGGCACATTTTAGCTAGTTTTACTTGTAAGTGGGGTTGGAAACGCTTTTCAGGCTCAGTACTGGGCTCAAAACATGCAGCCCTGAGGTCTCTCATGATTGCAGGTGGTTAAATAGAAATTCGCTGCTCAGCTGACCCGGTAGGAGCAAACGTATGCCAAAAATGTAAGCAGAATGAGCTTTTCAGTGAATAGCAGTCAGGCACATTTTAGCTAGTTTTACTTGTAAGTGGGGTTGGAAACGCTTTTCAGGATCAGTACTGGGCTCAAAACATGCAGCCCTGAGGTCTCTCATGATTGCAGGTGGTTAAATAGAAATTCGCTGCTCAGCTGACCCGGTAGGAGCAAACGTATGCCAAAAATGTAAGCAGAATGAGCTTTTCAGTGAATAGCAGTCAGGGACATTTTAGCTAGTTTTACTTGTAAGTGGGGTTGGAAATGCTTTTCAGGCTCAGTACTGGGCTCAAAAGATGCAGCTCTGAGGTCTCTCCTGATAGGAGGTAGTTAAGTAGAACTTCGCTGCACAGCTGACCCGGCAGGAGCAAACGTATGCCAAAAATGTACGCAGAATGAGCTTTTCAGTGAAGAGCAGCCAGGCACATTTTAGCTAGTTTTACTTGTAAGTGGGGTTGGAAATGCTTTTCAGGCTCAGTACTGGGCTCAAAAGATGCAGCTCTGAGGTCTCTGATAGGAGGTAGTTAAGTAGAACTTCGCTGCTCAGCTGACCAAGCAGGAGCCAAAAATGTACGCAGAATGATCTTTTTAGTGAATAGCAGCCAGGCACATTTTAGCTAGTTTTACTTGTAAGTGGGGTTGGAAACGCTTTTCAGGCTCAGTACTGCGCTCAAAACATGCAGCCCTGAGGTCTCTCATGATAGCAGGTGGTTAAGTAGAAATTTGCCACTTGGCTGACCCAGCAGGAGCAAACGTATGCCAAAAATGTACACAGAATGAGCTTTTCAGTGAATAGCAGCCAGGCACATTTTAGCTAGTTTTACTTGTAAGTGGGGTTGGAAACGCTTTTCAGGATCAGTACTGGGCTCAAACATGCAGCCCTGAGGTTTCTCATGATAGCAGGTGGTTAAATAGAAATTCGCTGCTCAGCTGACCCGGCAGGAGCAAACGTATGCCAAAAATGTAAGCCGAATGAGCTTTTCAGTGAAGAGCAGCCAGGCACATTTTAGCTAGTTTTACTTGTAAGTGGGGTTGGAAACGCTTTTCAGGCTCAGTACTGGGCTCAAAACATGCAGCCCTGAGATCTCTCATGATAGCAGGAGGTTAAATAGAAATTCGCTGCTCAGCTGACCCGGTAGGAGCAAACGTATGCCAAAAATGTTAGCAGAATGAGCTTTTCAGTGAATAGCAGCCAGGCACATTTTAGCTACTTTTACTTGTAAGTGGGGTTGGAAATGCTTTTCAGGCTCAGTACTGGGCTCAAAAGATGCAGCTCTGAGTTCTCTTCTGATAGGAGGTAGTTAAGTAGAACTTTGCTGCTCAGCTGACCAAGCAGGAGCAAACGTATGCCAAAAATGTACGCAGAATGATCTTTTCAGTGAATAGCAGCCAGGCACATTTTAGCTAGTTTTACTTGTAAGTGGGGTTGGAAACGCTTTTCAGGCTCAGTACTGCGCTCAAAACATGCAGCCCTGAGGTCTCTCATGATAGCAGGTGGTTAAGTAGAAATTTGCCACTTGGCTGACCCAGCAGGAGCAAACGTATGCCAAAAATGTACACAGAATGAGCTTTTCAGTGAATAGCAGCCAGGCACATTTTAGCTAGTTTTACTTGTAAGTGGGGTTGGAAATGCTTTTCAGGCTCAGTACTGGGCTCAAAAGATGCAGCTCTGAGGTCTCTCCTGATAGGAGGTAGTTAAGTAGAACTTCGCTGCTCAGCTGACCCGGCAGGAGCAAATGTATGCCAAAAATGTACGCAGAATGAGCTTTTCAGTGAAGAGCAGCCTGGCACATTCTAGCAAGTTTTACTTGTAAGTGGGGTTGGAAACACTTTTCAGGCTCAGTACTGCGCTCAAAAGATGCAGCCCTGAGGTCTCTCATGATAGCAGGTGGTTAAGTAGAAATTTGCCACTTGGCTGACCCAGCAGGAGCAAACGTATGCCAAAAATGTACACAGAATGAGCTTTTCAGTGACTAGCATCCAGGCACATTTTAGCTAGTTTTACTTGTAAGTGGGGTTGGAAACGCTTTTCAGGATCAGTACAGGGCTCAAAACATGCAGCCCTGAGGTCTCTCATGATAGCAGGTGGTTAAATAGAAATTCCCTTCTCAGCTGACCCGGCAGGAGCAAATGTATGCCAAAAATGTACGCAGAATGAGCTTTTCAGTGAATAGCAGCCAGGCACATTTTAGCTAGTTTTACTTGTAAGTGGGGTTGGAAATGCTTTTCAGGCTCAGTACTGGGCTCAAAAGATGCAGCTCTGAGGTCTCTCCTGATAGGAGGTAGTTAAGTAGAACTTCGCTGCTCAGCTGACCCGGCAGGAGCAAATGTATGCCAAAAATGTACGCAGAATGAGCTTTTCAGTGAAGAGCAGCCTGGCACATTCTAGCAAGTTTTACTTGTAAGTGGGGTTGGAAACACTTTTCAGGCTCAGTACTGCGCTCAAAAGATGCAGCCCTGAGGTCTCTCGTGATAGCAGGTGGTTAAGTAGAAATTTGCCACTTGGCTGACCCAGCAGGAGCAAACGTATGCCAAAAATGTACACAGAATGAGCTTTTCAGTGACTAGCATCCAGGCACATTTTAGCTAGTTTTACTTGTAAGTGGGGTTGGAAACGCTTTTCAGGATCAGTACAGGGCTCAAAACATGCAGCCCTGAGGTCTCTCATGATAGCAGGTGGTTAAATAGAAATTCGCTTCTCAGCTGACCCGGCAGGAGCAAATGTATGCCAAAAATGTACGCAGAATGAGCTTTTCAGTGAATAGCAGCCAGGCACATTTTAGCTAGTTTTACTTGTAAGTGGGGTTGGAAACGCTGTTCAGGATCAGTACTGGGTTCAAAACATGCAGCCCTGAGGTCTCTCATGATAGCAGGTGGTTAAATAGAAATTCGCTGCTCAGCTGACCCGGCAGGAGCAAACGTATGCCAAAAATGTACGCAGAATGAGCTTTTCAGTGACTAGCATCCAGGCACATTTTAGCTAGTTTTATTTGTAAGTGGGGTTGGAAACGCTTTTCAGGATCAGTACTGGGCTCAAAACGTGCAGCCCTGATGTCTCTCATGATAGCAGGTGGTTAAATAGAAATTTGCTGCTCAGCTGACCCGGCAGGAGCAAACGTATGCCAAAAATGTTCGCAGAATGAGCTTTTCAGTGAAGAGCAGCCAGGCACATTTTAGATAGTTTTACTTGTAAGTGGGGTTGGAAACGCTTTTCAGGATCAGTACTGGGCTCAAAACATGCAGCCCTGAGGTCTCTCATGATAGCAGGTGGTTAAATAGAAATTCGCTGCTCAGCTGACCCGGCAGGAGCAAACGTATGCCAAAAATGTACGCAGAATGAGCTTTTCAGTGAAGAGCAGCCAGGCACATTTTAGCTAGTTTTACTTGTAAGTGGGGTTGGAAATGCTTTTCAGGCTCAGTACTGGGCTCAAAACATGCAGCCCTGAGGTCTCTCATGATAGCAGGTGATTAAATAGAAATTCGCTGCTCAGCTGACCCGGCAGGAGCAAACGTATGCCAAAAATGTACGCAGAATGAGCTTTTCAGTGAAGAGCAGCCAGGCACATTTTAGCTAGTTTTACTTGTAAGTGGGGTTGGAAACGCTTTTCAGGCTCAGTACTGGGCTCAAAAGATGCAGCTCTGAGGTCTCTTCTGAAAGGAGGTAGTTAAGTAGAACTTCGCTTCTCAGCTGACCCGGCAGGAGCAAATGTATGCCAAAAATGTACGCAGAATGAGCTTTTCAGTGAATAGCAGCCAGGCACATTTTAGCTAGTTTTACTTGTAAGTGGGGTTGGAAACGCTTTTCAGGATCAGTACTGGGCTCAAAACATGCAGCCCTGAGGTCTCTCATGATAGTAGGTGGTTAAATAGAAATTCGCTGCTCAGCTGACCAAGCAGGAGCAAACGTATGCCAAAAATGTACGCCGAATGAGCTTTTCAGTGAAGAGCAGCCAGGCACATTCTAGCAAGTTTTACTTGTAAGTGGGGTTGGAAACGCTTTTCAGGCTCAGTACTGCGCTCAAAAGATGCAGCCCTGAGGTCTCTCATGATAGCAGGTGGTTAAGTAGAAATTTGCCTTGGATGACCCAGCAGGAGCAAACGTATGCCAAAAATGTACACAGAATGAGCTTTTCAGTGAATAGCAGCCAGGCACATTTTAGCTAGTTTTACTTGTAAGTGGGGTTGGAAACGCTTTTCAGGAACAGTACTGGGCTCAAAACATGCAGCCCTGAGGTCTCTCATGATAGCAGGTGGTTAAACAGAAATTCGCTGCTCAGCTGACCCGGTAGGAGCAAACGTATGCCAAAAATGTAAGCAGAATGAGCTTTTCTGTGAATAGCAGCCAGGCACATTTTAGCTAGTTTTACTTGTAAGTGGGGTTGGAAACGCTTTTCAGGCTCAGTACTGGGCTCAAAACATGCAGCCCTGAAGTCTCTCATGATTGCAGGTGGTTAAATAGAAATTCGCTGCTCAGCTGACCCGGTAGGAGCAAACGTATGCCAAAAATGTAAGCAGAATGAGCTTTTCAGTGAATAGCAGTCAGGCACATTTTAGCTAGTTTTACTTGTAAGTGGGGTTGGAAACGCTTTTCAGGATCAGTACTGGGCTCAAAACATGCAGCCCTGAGGTCTCTCATGATAGCAGGTGGTTAAATAGAAATTCGCTGCTCAGCTGACCCGGTAGGAGCAAACGTATGCCAAAAATGTAAGCAGAATGAGCTTTTCTGTGAATAGCAGCCAGGCACATTTTAGCTAGTTTTACTTGTAAGTGGGGTTGGAAACGCTTTTCAGGCTCAGTACTGCGCTCAAAACATGCAGCCCTGAGGTCTCTCCTGATAGCAGGTGGTTAAATAGAAATTCGCTGCTCAGCTGACCCGGCAGGAGCAAACGTATGCCAAAAATGTACGCAGAATGAGCTTTTCAGTGAAGAGCAGCCAGGCACATTTTAGCTAGTTTTACTTGTAAGTGGGGTTGGAAATGCTTTTCAGGCTCAGTACTGGGCTCAAAAGATGCAGCTCTGAGGTCTCTCCTGATAGGAGGTAGTTAAGTAGAACTTCGCTGCTCAGCTGACCCGGCAGGAGCAAATGTATGCCAAAAATGTACGCAGAATGAGCTTTTCAGTGAAGAGCAGCCTGGCACATTCTAGCAAGTTTTACTTGTAAGTGGGGTTGGAAACACTTTTCAGGCTCAGTACTGCGCTCAAAAGATGCAGCCCTGAGGTCTCTCACGATAGCAGGTGGTTAAGTAGAAATTTGCCACTTGGCTGACCCAGCAGGAGCAAACGTATGCCAAAAATGTACACAGAATGAGCTTTTCAGTGACTAGCATTAAGGCACATTTTAGCTAGTTTTACTTGTAAGTGGGGTTGGAAACGCTTTTCAGGATCAGTACAGGGCTCAAAACATGCAGCCCTGAGGTCTCTCATGATAGCAGCTGGTTAAATAGAAATTCGCTGCTCAGCTGACCCGGCAGGAGCAAACGTATGCCAAAAATGTACACAGAATGAGCTTTTCAGTGACTAGCAGCCAGGCACATTTTAGCTAGTTTTACTTATAAGTGGGGTTGGAAACGCTTTTCAGGATCAGTACTGGGCTCAAAACATGCAGCCCTGAGGTCTCTTCTGATAGGAGGTAGTTAAGTAGAACTTCGCTTCTCAGCTGACCCGGCAGGAGCAAATGTATGCCAAAAATGTACGCAGAATGAGCTTTTCAGTGAATAGCAGCCAGGCACATTTTAAGCTAGTTTTACTTGTAAGTGGGGTTGGAAACGCTTTTCAGGATCAGTACTGGGCTCAAAACATGCAGCCCTGAGGTCTCTTCTGATAGGAGGTAGTTAAGTAGAACTTCGCTTCTCAGCTGACCCGGCAGGAGCAAATGTATGCCAAAAATGTACGCAGAATGAGCTTTTCAGTGAATAGCAGCCAGGCACATTTTAGCTAGTTTTACTTGTAAGTGGGGTTGGAAACGCTTTTCAGGATCAGTACTGGGCTCAAAACGTGCAGCCCTGAGGTCTCTCATGATAGCAGGTGGTTAAGTAGAAATTTGCCACTTGGCTGACCCAGCAGGAGCAAACGTATGCCAAAAATGTACACAGAATGAGCTTTTCAGTGAATAGCAGCCAGGCACATTTTAGCTAGTTTTACTTGTAAGTGGGGTTGGAAACGCTTTTCAGGATCAGTACTGGGCTCCAAACATGCAGCCCTGAGGTCTCTCATGATAGCAGGTGGTTAAATAGAAATTTCGCTGCTCAGCTGACCCGGCAGGAGCAAACGTATGCCAAAAAAGTACGCAGAACGAGCTTTTCAGTGAAGAACAGCCAGGCACATTTTAGCTAGTTTTACTTGTAAGTGGGGTTGGAAATGCTTTTCAGGCTCAGTACTGGGCTCAAAAGATGCAGCTCTGAGGTCTCTCCTGATAGGAGGTAGTTAAGTAGAACTTCGCTGCTCAGCTGACCCGGCAGGAGCAAATGTATGCCAAAAATGTACGCAGAATGAGCTTTTCAGTGAAGAGCAGCCAGGCACATTTTAGCTAGTTTTACTTGTAAGTGGGGTTGGAAATGCTTTTCAGGCTCAGTACTGGGCTCAAAAGATGCAGCTCTGAGGTCTGTCCTGATAGGAGGTAGTTAAGTAGAACTTCGCTGCCAGCTGACCCGGCAGGAGCAAATGTATGCCAAAAATGTACGCAGAATGAGCTTTTCAGTGAAGAGCAGCCTGGCACATTCTAGCAAGTTTTACTTGTAAGTGGGGTTGGAAACGCTTTTCAGGATTAGTACTGGGCTCAAAACATGCAGCCCTGAGGTCTCTCATGATAGCAGGTGGTTAAATAGAAATTCGCTGCTCAGCTAACCCGGCAGGAGCAAACGTATGCCAAAAATGTTCGCAGAATGAGCTTTTCAATGAAGAGCAGCCAGGCACATTTTAGCTAGTTTTACTTGTAAGTGGGGTTGGAAACGCTTTTCAGGCTCAGTACTGGGCTCAAAAGATGCATCTCTGAGGTCCCTTCTGAAAGGAGGTAGTTAAGTAGAACTTCGCTTCTCAGCTGACCCGGCAGGAGCAAATGTATACCAAAAATGTACGCAGAATGAGCTTTTCAGTGAATAGCAGCCAGGCACATTTTAGCTAGTTTTACTTGTAAGTGGGGTTGGAAACGCTTTTCAGGATCAGTACTGGGCTCAAAACATGCAGCCCTGAGGTCTCTCATGATAGTAGGTGGTTAAATAGAAATTCTCTGCTCAGCTGACCAAGCAGGAGCAAACGTATGCCAAAAATGTACGCCGAATGAGCTTTTCAGTGAAGAGCAGCCAGGCACATTCTAGCAAGTTTTACTTGTAAGTGGGGTTGGAAACGCTTTTCAGGCTCAGTACTGCGCTCAAAAGATGCAGCCCTGAGGTCTCTCATGATAGCAGGTGGTTAAGTAGAAATTTGCCTTGGATGACCCAGCAGGAGCAAACGTATGCCAAAAATGTACACAGAATGAGCTTTTCAGTGAATAGCAGTCAGGCACATTTTAGCTAGTTTTACTTGTAAGTGGGGTTGGAAACGCTTTTCAGGAACAGTACTGGGCTCAAAACATGCAGCCCTGAGGTCTCTCATGATAGCAGGTGGTTAAACAGAAATTCGCTGCTCAGCTGACCCGGTAGGAGCAAACGTATGCCAAAAATGTAAGCAGAATGAGCTTTTCAGTGAATAGCAGCCAGGCACATTTTAGCTAGTTTTACTTGTAAGTGGGGTTGGAAATGCTTTTCAGGCTCAGTACTGGGCTCAAAAGATGCAGCTCTGAGGTCTCTTCTGATAGGAGGTAGTTAAGTAGAACTTCGCTGCTCAGCTGACCAAGCAGGAGCAAACGTATGCCAAAAATGTACGCAGAATGATCTTTTTCAGTGAATAGCAGCCAGGCACATTTTAGCTAGTTTTACTTGTAAGTGGGGTTGGAAACGCTTTTCAGGCTCAGTACTGCGCTCAAAACATGCAGCCCTGAGGTCTCTCATGATAGCAGGTGGTTAAGTAGAAATTTGCCACTTGGCTGACCCAGCAGGAGCAAACGTATGCCAAAAATGTACACAGAATGAGCTTTTCAGTGAATAGCAGCCAGGCACATTTTAGCTAGTTTTACTTGTAAGTGGGGTTGGAAACGCTTTTCAGGATCAGTACTGGGCTCAAAACATGCAGCTTTCTCATGATAGCAGGTGGTTAAATAGAAATTCGCTGCCCAGCTGACCCGGCAGGAGCAAACGTATGCCAAAAATGTACGCAGAATGAGCTTTTCAGTGAAGAGCAGCCAGGCACATTTTAGCTAGTTTTACTTGTAAGTGGGGTTGGAAATGCTTTTCAGGCTCAGTACTGGGCTCAAAACATGCAGCCCTGAGGTCTCTCATGATAGCAGGAGGTTAAATAGAAATTCGCTGCTCAGCTGACCCGGTAGGAGCAAACGTATGCCAAAAATGTAAGCAGAATGAGCTTTTCTGTGAATAGCAGCCAGGCACTTTTTAGCTAGTTTTACTTGTAAGTGGGGTTGGAAACGCTTTTCAGGCTCAGTACTGGGCTCAAAACATGCAGCCCTGAGGTCTCTCATGATTGCAGGTGGTTAAATAGAAATTCGCTGCTCAGCTGACCCGGTAGGAGCAAACGTATGCCAAAAATGTAAGCCGAATGAGCTTTTCAGTGAATAGCAGTCAGGCACATTTTAGCTAGTTTTACTTGTAAGTGGGGTTGGAAATGCTTTTCAGGCTCAGTGCTGGGCTCAAAAGATGCAGCCCTGAGGTTCTCATGATAGCAGGTGGTTAAGTAGAAATTTGCCACTTGGCTGACCCAGCAGGAGCAAACGTATGCCAAAAATGTACACAGAATGAGCTTTTCAGTGAATAGCAGCCAGGCACATTTTAGCTAGTTTTACTTGTAAGTGGGGTTGGAAACGCTTTTCAGGCTCAGTACTGCGCTCAAAACATGCAGCCCTGAGGTCTCTCATGATAGCAGGTGGTTAAGTAGAAATTTGCCACTTGGCTGACCCAGCAGGAGCAAACGTATGCCAAAAATGTACACAGAATGAGCTTTTCAGTGAATAGCAGCCAGGCACATTTTAGCTAGTTTTACTTGTAAGTGGGGTTGGAAACGCTTTTCAGGATCAGTACTGGGCTCAAAACATGCAGCCCTGAGGTTTCTCATGATAGCAGGTGGTTAAATAGAAATTCGCTGCTCAGCTGACCCGGCAGGAGCAAACGTATGCCAAAAATGTACGCAGAATGAGCTTTTCAGTGAAGAGCAGCCAGGCACATTTTAGCTAGTTTTACTTGTAAGTGGGGTTGGAAATGCTTTTCAGGCTCAGTACTGGGCTCAAAACATGCAGCCCTGAGGTCTCTCGTGATAGCAGGAGGTTAAATAGAAATTCGCTGCTCAGCTGACCCGGTAGGAGCAAACGTATGCCAAAAATGTAAGCAGAATGAGCTTTTCTGTGAATAGCAGCCAGGCACATTTTAGCTAGTTTTACTTGTAAGTGGGGTTGGAAACGCTTTTCAGGCTCAGTACTGGGCTCAAAACATGCAGCCCTGAGGTCTCTCATGATTGCAGGTGGTTAAATAGAAATTCGCTGCTCAGCTGACCCGGTAGGAGCAAACGTATGCCAAAAATGTAAGCAGAATGAGCTTTTCAGTGAATAGCAGTCAGGCACATTTTAGCTAGTTTTACTTGTAAGTGGGGTTGGAAATGCTTTTCAGGCTCAGTACTGGGCTCAAAAGATGCAGCCCTGAGGTCTCTCATGATAGCAGGTGGTTAAGTAGGAATGTGCCACTTGGCTGACCCAGCAGGAGCAAACGTATGCCAAAAATGTACACAGAATGAGCTTTTCAGTGAATAGCAGCCAGGCACATTTTAGCTAGTTTTACTTGTAAGTGGGGTTGGAAACGCTTTTCAGGATCAGTACTGGGCTCAAAACATGCAGCTTTCTCATGATAGCAGGTGGTTAAATAGAAATTCGCTGCCCAGCTGACCCGGCAGGAGCAAACGTATGCCAAAAATGTACGCAGAATGAGCTTTTCAGTGAAGAGCAGCCAGGCACATTTTAGCTAGTTTTACTTGTAAGTGGGGTTGGAAATGCTTTTCAGGCTCAGTACTGGGCTCAAAACATGCAGCCCTGAGGTCTCTCATGATAGCAGGAGGTTAAATAGAAATTCGCTGCTCAGCTGACCCGGTAGGAGCAAACGTATGCCAAAAATGTAAGCAGAATGAGCTTTTCTGTGAATAGCAGCCAGGCACTTTTGAGCTAGTTTTACTTGTAAGTGGGGTTGGAAACGCTTTTCAGGCTCAGTACTGGGCTCAAAACATGCAGCCCTGAGGTCTCTCATGATTGCAGGTGGTTAAATAGAAATTCGCTGCTCAGCTGACCCGGTAGGAGCAAACGTATGCCAAAAATGTAAGCAGAATGAGCTTTTCAGTGAATAGCAGTCAGGCACATTTTAGCTAGTTTTACTTGTAAGTGGGGTTGGAAATGCTTTTCAGGCTCAGTGCTGGGCTCAAAAGATGCATCCCTGAGGTTCTCATGATAGCAGGTGGTTAAGTAGAAATTTGCCACTTGGCTGACCCAGCAGGAGCAAACGTATGCCAAAAATGTACACAGAATGAGCTTTTCAGTGAATAGCAGCCAGGCACATTTTAGCTAGTTTTACTTGTAAGTGGGGTTGGAAACGCTTTTCAGGCTCAGTACTGCGCTCAAAACATGCAGCCCTGAGGTCTCTCATGATAGCAGGTGGTTAAGTAGAAATTTGCCACTTGGCTGACCCAGCAGGAGCAAACGTATGCCAAAAATGTACACAGAATGAGCTTTTCAGTGAATAGCAGCCAGGCACATTTTAGCTAGTTTTACTTGTAAGTGGGGTTGGAAACGCTTTTCAGGATCAGTACTGGGCTCAAAACATGCAGCCCTGAGGTTTCTCATGATAGCAGGTGGTTAAATAGAAATTCGCTGCTCAGCTGACCCGGCAGGAGCAAACGTATGCCAAAAATGTACGCAGAATGAGCTTTTCAGTGAAGAGCAGCCAGGCACATTTTAGCTAGTTTTACTTGTAAGTGGGGTTGGAAATGCTTTTCAGGCTCAGTACTGGGCTCAAAACATGCAGCCCTGAGGTCTCTCATGATAGCAGGAGGTTAAATAGAAATTCGCTGCTCAGCTGACCCGGTAGGAGCAAACGTATGCCAAAAATGTAAGCAGAATGAGCTTTTCTGTGAATAGCAGCCAGGCACATTTTAGCTAGTTTTACTTGTAAGTGGGGTTGGAAACGCTTTTCAGGCTCAGTACTGGGCTCAAAACATGCAGCCCTGAGGTCTCTCATGATTGCAGGTGGTTAAATAGAAATTCGCTGCTCAGCTGACCCGGTAGGAGCAAACGTATGCCAAAAATGTAAGCAGAATGAGCTTTTCAGTGAATAGCAGTCAGGCACATTTTAGCTAGTTTTACTTGTAAGTGGGGTTGGAAATGCTTTTCAGGCTCAGTACTGGGCTCAAAAGATGCAGCCCTGAGGTCTCTCATGATAGCAGGTGGTTAAGTAGGAATGTGCCACTTGGCTGACCCAGCAGGAGCAAACGTATGCTAAAAATGTACACAGAATGAGCTTTTCAGTGAATAGCAGCCAGGCACATTTTAGCTAGTTTTACTTGTAAGTGGGGTTGGAAACGCTTTTCAGGATCAGTACTGGGCTCAAAACATGCAGCCCTGAGGTCTCTCATGATTGCAGGTGGTTAAATAGAAATTCGCTGCTCAGCTGACCCGGTAGGAGCAAACGTATGCCAAAAATGTAAGCAGAATGAGCTTTTCAGTGAATAGCAGTCAGGCACATTTTAGCTAGTTTTACTTGTAAGTGGGGTTGGAAACGCTTTTCAGGATCAGTACTGGGCTCAAAACATGCAGCCCTGAGGTCTCTCATGATAGCAGGTGGTTAAATAGAAATTCGCTGCTCAGCTGACCCAGTAGGAGCAAACGTATGCCAAAAATGTAAGCAGAATGAGCTTTTCAGTGAATAGCAGTCAGGCACATTTTAGCTAGTTTTACTTGTAAGTGGGGTTGGAAATGCTTTTCAGGCTCAGTACTGGGCTCAAAACATGCAGCCCTGAGGTCTCTCATGATAGCAGGAGGTTAAATAGAAATTCGCTGCACAGCTGACCCGGCAGGAGCAAATGTATGCCAAAAATGTACGCAGAATGAGCTTTTCAGTGAAGAGCAGCCAGGCACATTTTAGCTAGTTTTACTTGTAAGTGGGGTTGGAAACGCTTTTCAGGCTCAGTACTGGGCTCAAAACATGCAGCCCTGAGGTCTCTCATGATAGCAGGAGGTTAAATAGAAATTCGCTGCTCAGCTGACCCGGTAGGAGCAAACGTATGCCAAAAATGTAAGCAGAATGAGCTTTTCAGTGAATAGCAGCCAGGCACATTTTAGCTAGTTTTACTTGTAAGTGGGGTTGGAAATGCTTTTCAGGCTCAGTGCTGGGCTCAAAAGATGCAGCCCTGAGGTTCTCATGATAGCAGGTGGTTAAGTAGAAATTTGCCACTTGGCTGACCCAGCAGGAGCAAACGTATGCCAAAAATGTACACAGAATGAGCTTTTCAGTGAATAGCAGCCAGGCACATTTTAGCTAGTTTTACTTGTAAGTGGGGTTGGAAATGCTTTTCAGGCTCAGTACTGCGCTCAAAACATGCAGCCCTGAGGTCTCTCATGATAGCAGGTGGTTAAGTAGAAATTTGCCACTTGGCTGACCCAGCAGGAGCAAACGTATGCCAAAAATGTACACAGAATGAGCTTTTCAGTGAATAGCAGCCAGGCACATTTTAGCTAGTTTTACTTGTAAGTGGGGTTGGAAACGCTTTTCAGGATCAGTACTGGGCTCAAAACAAGCAGCCCTGAGGTCTCTCATGATAGCAGGAGGTTAAATAGAAATTCGCTGCTCAGGTGACCCGGTAGGAGCAAACGTATGCCAAAAATGTAAGCAGAATGAGCTTTTCAGTGAATAGCAGCCAGGCACATTTTAGCTAGTTTTACTTGTAAGTGGGGTTGGAAATGCTTTTCAGGCTCAGTACTGGGCTCAAAAGATGCAGCTCTGAGGTCTCTTCTGATAGGAGGTAGTTAAGTAGAACTTCGCTGCTCAGCTGACCAAGCAGGAGCAAACGTATGCCAAAAATGTACGCAGAATGATCTTTTCAGTGAATAGCAGCCAGGCACATTTTAGCTAGTTTTACTTGTAAGTGGGGTTGGAAACGCTTTTCAGGCTCAGTACTGCGCTCAAAACATGCAGCCCTGAGGTCTCTCATGATAGCAGGTGGTTAAGTAGAAATTTGCCACTTGGCTGACCCAGCAGGAGCAAACGTATGCCAAAAATGTACACAGAATGAGCTTTTCAGTGAATAGCAGCCAGGCAAATTTTAGCTAGTTTTACTTGTAAGTGGGGTTGGAAATGCTTTTCATGCTCAGTACTGGGCTCAAAAGATGCAGCTCTGAGGTCTCTCCTGATAGGAGGTAGTTAAGTAGAACTTCGCTGCTCAGCTGACCCGGCAGGAGCAAATGTATGCCAAAAATGTACGCAGAATGAGCTTTTCAGTGAAGAGCAGCCAGGCACATTTTAGCTAGTTTTACTTGTAAGTGGGGTTGGAAATGCTTTTAAGGCTCAGTACTGGGCTCAAAAGATGCAGCTCTGAGGTCTGTCCTGATAGGAGGTAGTTAAGTAGAACTTCGCTGCCAGCTGACCCGGCAGGAGCAAATGTATGCCAAAAATGTACGCAGAATGAGCTTTTCAGTGAATAGCAGCCAGGCACATTTTAGCTAGTTTTACTTGTAAGTGGGGTTGGAAACGCTTTTCAGGATCAGTACTGGGCTCAAAACGTGCAGCCCTGAGGTCTCTCATGATAGCAGGTGGTTAAGTAGAAATTTGCGACTTGGCTGACCCAGCAGGAGCAAACGTATGCCAAAAATGTACACAGAATGAGCTTTTCAGTGAATAGCAGCCAGGCACATTTTAGCTAGTTTTACTTGTAAGTGGGGTTGGAAACGCTTTTCAGGATCAGTACTGGGCTCCAAACATGCAGCCCTGAGGTCTCTCATGATAGCAGGTGGTTAAATAGAAATTTCGCTGCTCAGCTGACCCGGCAGGAGCAAACGTATGCCAAAAAAGTACGCAGAACGAGCTTTTCAGTGAAGAACAGCCAGGCACATTTTAGCTAGTTTTACTTGTAAGTGGGGTTGGAAATGCTTTTCAGGCTCAGTACTGGGCTCAAAAGATGCAGCTCTGAGGTCTCTCCTGATAGGAGGTAGTTAAGTAGAACTTCGCTGCTCAGCTGACCCGGCAGGAGCAAATGTATGCCAAAAATGTACGCAGAATGAGCTTTTCAGTGAAGAGCAGCCAGGCACATTTTAGCTAGTTTTACTTGTAAGTGGGGTTGGAAATGCTTTTCAGGCTCCGTACTGGGCTCAAAAGATGCAGCTCTGAGGTCTGTCCTGATAGGAGGTAGTTAAGTAGAACTTCGCTGCCAGCTGACCCGGCAGGAGCAAATGTATGCCAAAAATGTACGCAGAATGAGCTTTTCAGTGAAGAGCAGCCTGGCACATTTTAGCAAGTTTTACTTGTAAGTGGGGTTGGAAACGCTTTTCAGGATCAGTACTGGGCTCAAAACATGCAGCCCTGAGGTTTCTCATGATAGCAGGTGGTTAAATAGAAATTCGCTGCTCAGCTGACCCGGCAGGAGCAAACGTATGCCAAAAATGTACGCAGAATGAGCTTTTCAGTGAAGAGCAGCCAGGCACATTTTAGCTAGTTTTACTTGTAAGTGGGGTTGGAAATGCTTTTCAGGCTCAGTACTGGGCTCAAAACATGCAGCCCTGAGGTCTCCCATGATAGCAGGAGGTTAAATAGAAATTCGCTGCTCAGCTGACCCGGTAGGAGCAAACGTATGCCAAAAATGTAAGCAGAATGAGCTTTTCTGTGAATAGCAGCCAGGCACATTTTAGCTAGTTTTACTTGTAAGTGGGGTTGGAAACGCTTTTCAGGCTCAGTACTGGGCTCAAAACATGCAGCCCTGAGGTCTCTCATGATTGCAGGTGGTTAAATAGAAATTCGCTGCTCAGCTGACCCGGTAGGAGCAAACGTATGCCAAAAATGTAAGCAGAATGAGCTTTTCAGTGAATAGCAGTCAGGCACATTTTAGCTAGTTTTACTTGTAAGTGGGGTTGGAAATGCTTTTCAGGCTCAGTACTGGGCTCAAAAGATGCAGCCCTGAGGTCTCTCATGATAGCAGGTGGTTAAGTAGGAATGTGCCACTTGGCTGACCCAGCAGGAGCAAACGTATGCCAAAAATGTACACAGAATGAGCTTTTCAGTGAATAGCAGCCAGGCACATTTTAGCTAGTTTTACTTGTAAGTGGGGTTGGAAACGCTTTTCAGGATCAGTACTGGGCTCAAAACATGCAGCCCTGAGGTCTCTCATGATTGCAGGTGGTTAAATAGAAATTCGCTGCTCAGCTGACCCGGTAGGAGCAAACGTATGCCAAAAATGTAAGCAGAATGAGCTTTTCAGTGAATAGCAGTCAGGCACATTTTAGCTAGTTTTACTTGTAAGTGGGGTTGGAAACGCTTTTCAGGATCAGTACTGGGCTCAAAACATGCAGCCCTGAGGTCTCTCATGATAGCAGGTGGTTAAATAGAAATTCGCTGCTCAGCTGACCCAGTAGGAGCAAACGTATGCCAAAAATGTAAGCAGAATGAGCTTTTCAGTGAATAGCAGTCAGGCACATTTTAGCTAGTTTTACTTGTAAGTGGGGTTGGAAATGCTTTTCAGGCTCACTACTGGGCTCAAAAGATGCAGCTCTGAGTTCTCTTCTGATAGGAGGTAGTTAAGTAGAACTTTGCTGCTCAGCTGACCAAGCAGGAGCCAAAAATGTACGCAGAATGATCTTTTTAGTGAATAGCAGCCAGGCACATTTTAGCTAGTTTTACTTGTAAGTGGGGTTGGAAACGCTTTTCAGGCTCAGTACTGCGCTCAAAACATGCAGCCCTGAGGTCTCTCATGATAGCAGGTGGTTAAGTAGAAATTTGCCACTTGGCTGACCCAGCAGGAGCAAACGTATGCCAAAAATGTACACAGAATGAGCTTTTCAGTGAATAGCAGCCAGGCACATTTTAGCTAGTTTTACTTGTAAGTGGGGTTGGAAACGCTTTTCAGGATCAGTACTGGGCTCAAACATGCAGCCCTGAGGTTTCTCATGATAGCAGGTGGTTAAATAGAAATTCGCTGCTCAGCTGACCCGGCAGGAGCAAACGTATGCCAAAAATGTAAGCAGAATGAGCTTTTCAGTGAAGAGCAGCCAGGCACATTTTAGCTAGTTTTACTTGTAAGTGGGGTTGGAAACGCTTTTCAGGCTCAGTACTGGGCTCAAAACATGCAGCCCTGAGGTCTCTCATGATAGCAGGAGGTTAAATAGAAATTCGCTGCTCAGCTGACCCGGTAGGAGCAAACGTATGCCAAAAATGTTAGCAGAATGAGCTTTTCAGTGAATAGCAGCCAGGCACATTTTAGCTACTTTTACTTGTAAGTGGGGTTGGAAATGCTTTTCAGGCTCAGTACTGGGCTCAAAAGATGCAGCTCTGAGTTCTCTTCTGATAGGAGGTAGTTAAGTAGAACTTTGCTGCTCAGCTGACCAAGCAGGAGCAAACGTATGCCAAAAATGTACGCAGAATGATCTTTTCAGTGAATAGCAGCCAGGCACATTTTAGCTAGTTTTACTTGTAAGTGGGGTTGGAAACGCTTTTCAGGCTCAGTACTGCGCTCAAAACATGCAGCCCTGAGGTCTCTCATGATAGCAGGTGGTTAAGTAGAAATTTGCCACTTGGCTGACCCAGCAGGAGCAAACGTATGCCAAAAATGTACACAGAATGAGCTTTTCAGTGAATAGCAGCCAGGCACATTTTAGCTAGTTTTACTTGTAAGTGGGGTTGGAAATGCTTTTCAGGCTCAGTACTGGGCTCAAAAGATGCAGCTCTGAGGTCTCTCCTGATAGGAGGTAGTTAAGTAGAACTTCGCTGCTCAGCTGACCCGGCAGGAGCAAATGTATGCCAAAAATGTACGCAGAATGAGCTTTTCAGTGAAGAGCAGCCTGGCACATTCTAGCAAGTTTTACTTGTAAGTGGGGTTGGAAACACTTTTCAGGCTCAGTACTGCGCTCAAAAGATGCAGACCTGAGGTCTCTCATGATAGCAGGTGGTTAAGTAGAAATTTGCCACTTGGCTGACCCAGCAGGAGCAAACGTATGCCAAAAATGTACACAGAATGAGCTTTTCAGTGACTAGCATCCAGGCACATTTTAGCTAGTTTTACTTGTAAGTGGGGTTGGAAACGCTTTTCAGGATCAGTACAGGGCTCAAAACATGCAGCCCTGAGGTCTCTCATGATAGCAGGTGGTTAAATAGAAATTCGCTTCTCAGCTGACCCGGCAGGAGCAAATGTATGCCAAAAATGTACGCAGAATGAGCTTTTCAGTGAATAGCAGCTAGGCACATTTTAGCTAGTTTTACTTGTAAGTGGGGTTGGAAACGCTGTTCAGGATCAGTACTGGGTTCAAAACATGCAGCCCTGAGGTCTCTCATGATAGCAGGTGGTTAAATAGAAATTCGCTGCTCAGCTGACCCGGCAGGAGCAAACGTATGCCAAAAATGTACGCAGAATGAGCTTTTCAGTGACTAGCATCCAGGCACATTTTAGCTAGTTTTATTTGTAAGTGGGGTTGGAAACGCTTTTCAGGATCAGTACTGGGCTCAAAACGTGCAGCCCTGATGTCTCTCATGATAGCAGGTGGTTAAATAGAAATTTGCTGCTCAGCTGACCCGGCAGGAGCAAACGTATGCCAAAAATGTTCGCAGAATGAGCTTTTCAGTGAAGAGCAGCCAGGCACATTTTAGATAGTTTTACTTGTAAGTGGGGTTGGAAACGCTTTTCAGGATCAGTACTGGGCTCAAAACATGCAGCCCTGATGTCTCTCATGATAGCAGGTGGTTAAATAGAAATTCGCTGCTCAGCTGACCCGGCAGGAGCAAACGTATGCCAAAAATGTACGCAGAATGAGCTTTTCAGTGAAGAGCAGCCAGGCACATTTTAGCTAGTTTTACTTGTAAGTGGGGTTGGAAATGCTTTTCAGGCTCAGTACTGGGCTCAAAACATGCAGCCCTGAGGTCTCTCATGATAGCAGGTGATTAAATAGAAATTCGCTGCTCAGCTGACCCGGCAGGAGCAAACGTATGCCAAAAATGTACGCAGAATGAGCTTTTCAGTGAAGAGCAGCCAGGCACATTTTAGCTAGTTTTACTTGTAAGTGGGGTTGGAAACGCTTTTCAGGCTCAGTACTGGGCTCAAAAGATGCAGCTCTGAGGTCTCTTCTGAAAGGAGGTAGTTAAGTAGAACTTCGCTTCTCAGCTGACCCGGCAGGAGCAAATGTATGCCAAAAATGTACGCAGAATGAGCTTTTCAGTGAATAGCAGCCAGGCACATTTTAGCTAGTTTTACTTGTAAGTGGGGTTGGAAACGCTTTTCAGGATCAGTACTGGGCTCAAAACATGCAGCCCTGAGGTATCTCATGATAGTAGGTGGTTAAATAGAAATTCGCTGCTCAGCTGACCAAGCAGGAGCAAACGTATGCCAAAAATGTACGCCGAATGAGCTTTTCAGTGAAGAGCAGCCAGGCACATTCTAGCAAGTTTTACTTGTAAGTGGGGTTGGAAACGCTTTTCAGGCTCAGTACTGCTCTCAAAAGATGCAGCCCTGAGGTCTCTCATGATAGCAGGTGGTTAAGTAGAAATTTGCCTTGGATGACCCAGCAGGAGCAAACGTATGCCAAAAATGTACACAGAATGAGCTTTTCAGTGAATTGCAGCCAGGCACATTTTAGCTAGTTTTACTTGTAAGTGGGGTTGGAAACGCTTTTCAGGAACAGTACTGGGCTCAAAACATGCAGCCCTGAGGTCTCTCATGATAGCAGGTGGTTAAACAGAAATTCGCTGCTCAGCTGACCCGGTAGGAGCAAACGTATGCCAAAAATGTAAGCAGAATGAGCTTTTCTGTGAATAGCAGCCAGGCACATTTTAGCTAGTTTTACTTGTAAGTGGGGTTGGAAACGCTTTTCAGGCTCAGTACTGGGCTCAAAACATGCAGCCCTGAAGTCTCTCATGATTGCAGGTGGTTAAATAGAAATTCGCTGCTCAGCTGACCCGGTAGGAGCAAACGTATGCCAAAAATGTAAGCAGAATGAGCTTTTCAGTGAATAGCAGTCAGGCACATTTTAGCTAGTTTTACTTGTAAGTGGGGTTGGAAACGCTTTTCAGGATCAGTACTGGGCTCAAAACATGCAGCCCTGAGGTCTCTCATGATAGCAGGTGGTTAAATAGAAATTCGCTGCTCAGCTGACCCGGTAGGAGCAAACGTATGCCAAAAATGTAAGCAGAATGAGCTTTTCTGTGAATAGCAGCCAGGCACATTTTAGCTAGTTTTACTTGTAAGTGGGGTTGGAAACGCTTTTCAGGCTCAGTACTGCGCTCAAAACATGCAGCCCTGAGGTCTCTCCTGATAGCAGGTGGTTAAATAGAAATTCGCTGCTCAGCTGACCCGGCAGGAGCAAACGTATGCCAAAAATGTACGCAGAATGAGCTTTTCAGTGAAGAGCAGCCAGGCACATTTTAGCTAGTTTTACTTGTAAGTGGGGTTGGAAATGCTTTTCAGGCTCAGTACTGGGCTCAAAAGATGCAGCTCTGAGGTCTCTCCTGATAGGAGGTAGTTAAGTAGAACTTCGCTGCTCAGCTGACCCGGCAGGAGCAAATGTATGCCAAAAATGTACGCAGAATGAGCTTTTCAGTGAAGAGCAGCCTGGCACATTCTAGCAAGTTTTACTTGTAAGTGGGGTTGGAAACACTTTTCAGGCTCAGTACTGCGCTCAAAAGATGCAGCCCTGAGGTCTCTCATGATAGCAGGTGGTTAAGTAGAAATTTGCCACTTGGCTGACCCAGCAGGAGCAAACGTATGCCAAAAATGTACACAGAATGAGCTTTTCAGTGACTAGCATTAAGGCACATTTTAGCTAGTTTTACTTGTAAGTGGGGTTGGAAACGCTTTTCAGGATCAGTACAGGGCTCAAAACATGCAGCCCTGAGGTCTCTCATGATAGCAGCTGGTTAAATAGAAATTCGCTGCTCAGCTGACCCGGCAGGAGCAAACGTATGCCAAAAATGTACACAGAATGAGCTTTTCAGTGACTAGCAGCCAGGCACATTTTAGCTAGTTTTACTTATAAGTGGGGTTGGAAACGCTTTTCAGGATCAGTACTGGGCTCAAAACATGCAGCCCTGAGGTCTCTTCTGATAGGAGGTAGTTAAGTAGAACTTCGCTTCTCAGCTGACCCGGCAGGAGCAAATGTATGCCAAAAATGTACGCAGAATGAGCTTTTCAGTGAATAGCTGCCAGGCACATTTTAAGCTAGTTTTACTTGTAAGTGGGGTTGGAAACGCTTTTCAGGATCAGTACTGGGCTCAAAACATGCAGCCCTGAGGTCTCTTCTGATAGGAGGTAGTTAAGTAGAACTTCGCTTCTCAGCTGACCCGGCAGGAGCAAATGTATGCCAAAAATGTACGCAGAATGAGCTTTTCAGTGAATAGCAGCCAGGCACATTTTAGCAAGTTTTACTTGTAAGTGGGGTTGGAAACGCTTTTCAGGATCAGTACTGGGCTCAAAACGTGCAGCCCTGAGGTCTCTCATGATAGCAGGTGGTTAAGTAGAAATTTGCGACTTGGCTGACCCAGCAGGAGCAAACGTATGCCAAAAATGTACACAGAATGAGCTTTTCAGTGAATAGCAGCCAGGCACATTTTAGCTAGTTTTACTTGTAAGTGGGGTTGGAAACGCTTTTCAGGATCAGTACTGGGCTCCAAACATGCAGCCCTGAGGTCTCTCATGATAGCAGGTGGTTAAATAGAAATTTCGCTGCTCAGCTGACCCGGCAGGAGCAAACGTATGCCAAAAAAGTACGCAGAACGAGCTTTTCAGTGAAGAACAGCCAGGCACATTTTAGCTAGTTTTACTTGTAAGTGGGGTTGGAAATGCTTTTCAGGCTCAGTACTGGGCTCAAAAGATGCAGCTCTGAGGTCTGTCCTGATAGGAGGTAGTTAAGTAGAACTTCGCTGCCAGCTGACCCGGCAGGAGCAAATGTATGCCAAAAATGTACGCAGAATGAGCTTTTCAGTGAAGAGCAGCCTGGCACATTCTAGCAAGTTTTACTTGTAAGTGGGGTTGGAAACGCTTTTCAGGATTAGTACTGGGCTCAAAACATGCAGCCCTGAGGTCTCTCATGATAGCAGGTGGTTAAATAGAAATTCGCTGCTCAGCTAACCCGGCAGGAGCAAACGTATGCCAAAAATGTTCGCAGAATGAGCTTTTCAATGAAGAGCAGCCAGGCACATTTTAGCTAGTTTTACTTGTAAGTGGGGTTGGAAACGCTTTTCAGGCTCAGTACTGGGCTCAAAAGATGCAGCTCTGAGGTCCCTTCTGAAAGGAGGTAGTTAAGTAGAACTTCGCTTCTCAGCTGACCTGGCAGGAGCAAATGTATACCAAAAATGTACGCAGAATGAGCTTTTCAGTGAATAGCAGCCAGGCACATTTTAGCTAGTTTTACTTGTAAGTGGGGTTGGAAACGCTTTTCAGGATCAGTACTGGGCTCAAAACGTGCAGCCCTGAGGTCTCTCATGATAGCAGGTGGTTAAGTAGAAATTTGCCACTTGGCTGACCCAGCAGGAGCAAACGTATGCCAAAAATGTACACAGAATGAGCTTTTCAGTGAATAGCAGCCAGGCACATTTTAGCTAGTTTTACTTGTAAGTGGGGTTGGAAACGCTTTTCAGGATCAGTACTGGGCTCCAAACATGCAGCCCTGAGGTCTCTCATGATAGCAGGTGGTTAAATAGAAATTTTGCTGCTCAGCTGACCCGGCAGGAGCAAACGTATGCCAAAAAAGTACGCAGAACGAGCTTTTCAGTGAAGAACAGCCAGGCACATTTTAGCTAGTTTTACTTGTAAGTGGGGTTGGAAATGCTTTTCAGGCTCAGTACTGGGCTCAAAAGATGCAGCTCTGAGGTCTCTCCTGATAGGAGGTAGTTAAGTAGAACTTCGCTGCTCAGCTGACCCGGCAGGAGCAAATGTATGCCAAAAATGTACGCAGAATGAGCTTTTCAGTGAAGAGCAGCCAGGCACATTTTAGCTAGTTTTACTTGTAAGTGGGGTTGGAAATGCTTTTCAGGCTCAGTACTGGGCTCAAAAGATGCAGCTCTGAGGTCTGTCCTGATAGGAGGTAGTTAAGTAGAACTTCGCTGCCAGCTGACCCGGCAGGAGCAAATGTATGCCAAAAATGTACGCAGAATGAGCTTTTCAGTGAAGAGCAGCCTGGCACATTCTAGCAAGTTTTACTTGTAAGTGGGGTTGGAAACGCTTTTCAGGATTAGTACTGGGCTCAAAACATGCAGCCCTGAGGTCTCCCATGATAGCAGGTGGTTAAATAGAAATTCGCTGCTCAGCTAACCCGGCAGGAGCAAACGTATGCCAAAAATGTTCGCAGAATGAGCTTTTCAATGAAGAGCAGCCAGGCACATTTTAGCTAGTTTTACTTGTAAGTGGGGTTGGAAACGCGTTTCAGGCTCAGTACTGGGCTCAAAAGATGCAGCTCTGAGGTCCCTTCTGAAAGGAGGTAGTTAAGTAGAACTTCGCTTCTCAGCTGACCCGGCAGGAGCAAATGTATACCAAAAATGTACGCAGAATGAGCTTTTCAGTGAATAGCAGCCAGGCACATTTTAGCTAGTTTTACTTGTAAGTGGGGTTGGAAACGCTTTTCAGGATCAGTACTGGGCTCAAAACATGCAGCCCTGAGGTCTCTCATGATAGTAGGTGGTTAAATAGAAATTCGCTGCTCAGCTGACCAAGCAGGAGCAAACGTATGCCAAAAATGTACGCCGAATGAGCTTTTCAGTGAAGAGCAGCCAGGCACATTCTAGCAAGTTTTACTTGTAAGTGGGGTTGGAAACGCTTTTCAGGCTCAGTACTGCGCTCAAAAGATGCAGCCCTGAGGTCTCTCATGATAGCAGGTGGTTAAGTAGAAATTTGCCTTGGATGACCCAGCAGGAGCAAACGTATGCCAAAAATGTACACAGAATGAGCTTTTCAGTGAATAGCAGTCAGGCACATTTTAGCTAGTTTTACTTGTAAGTGGGGTTGGAAACGCTTTTCAGGAACCGTACTGGGCTCAAAACATGCAGCCCTGAGGTCTCTCATGATAGCAGGTGGTTAAACAGAAATTCGCTGCTCAGCTGACCCGGTAGGAGCAAACGTATGCCAAAAATGTAAGCAGAATGAGCTTTTCAGTGAATAGCAGCCAGGCACATTTTAGCTAGTTTTACTTGTAAGTGGGGTTGGAAATGCTTTTCAGGCTCAGTACTGGGCTCAAAAGATGCAGCTCTGAGGTCTCTTCTGATAGGAGGTAGTTAAGTAGAACTTCGCTGCTCAGCTGACCAAGCAGGAGCAAACGTATGCCAAAAATGTACGCAGAATGATCTTTTTAGTGAATAGCAGCCAGGCACATTTTAGCTAGTTTTACTTGTAAGTGGGGTTGGAAACGCTTTTCAGGCTCAGTACTGCGCTCAAAACATGCAGCCCTGAGGTCTCTCATGATAGCAGGTGGTTAAGTAGAAATTTGCCACTTGGCTGACCCAGCAGGAGCAAACGTATGCCAAAAATGTACACAGAATGAGCTTTTCAGTGAATAGCAGCCAGGCACATTTTAGCTAGTTTTACTTGTAAGTGGGGTTGGAAACGCTTTTCAGGATCAGTACTGGGCTCAAAACATGCAGCTTTCTCATGATAGCAGGTGGTTAAATAGAAATTCGCTGCCCAGCTGACCCGGCAGGAGCAAACGTATGCCAAAAATGTACGCAGAAGGAGCTTTTCAGTGAAGAGCAGCCAGGCACATTTTAGCTAGTTTTACTTGTAAGTGGGGTTGGAAATGCTTTTCAGGCTCAGTACTGGGCTCAAAACATGCAGCCCTGAGGTCTCTCATGATAGCAGGAGGTTAAATAGAAATTCGCTGCTCAGCTGACCCGGTAGGAGCAAACGTATGCCAAAAATGTAAGCAGAATGAGCTTTTCTGTGAATAGCAGCCAGGCACATTTTAGCTAGTTTTACTTGTAAGTGGGGTTGGAAACGCTTTTCAGGCTCAGTACTGGGCTCAAAACATGCAGCCCTGAGGTCTCTCATGATTGCAGGTGGTTAAATAGAAATTCGCTGCTCAGCTGACCCGGTAGGAGCAAACGTATGCCAAAAATGTAAGCAGAATGAGCTTTTCAGTGAATAGCAGTCAGGCACATTTTAGCTAGTTTTACTTGTAAGTGGGGTTGGAAATGCTTTTCAGGCTCAGTGCTGGGCTCAAAAGATGCAGCCCTGAGGTTCTCATGATAGCAGGTGGTTAAGTAGAAATTTGCCACTTGGCTGACCCAGCAGGAGCAAACGTATGCCAAAAATGTACACAGAATGAGCTTTTCAGTGAATAGCAGCCAGGCACATTTTAGCTAGTTTTACTTGTAAGTGGGGTTGGAAACGCTTTTCAGGCTCAGTACTGCGCTCAAAACATGCAGCCCTGAGGTCTCTCATGATAGCAGGTGGTTAAGTAGAAATTTGCCACTTGGCTGACCCAGCAGGAGCAAACGTATGCCAAAAATGTACACAGAATGAGCTTTTCAGTGAATAGCAGCCAGGCACATTTTAGCTAGTTTTACTTGTAAGTGGGGTTGGAAACGCTTTTCAGGATCAGTACTGGGCTCAAAACATGCAGCCCTGAGGTTTCTCATGATAGCAGGTGGTTAAATAGAAATTTGCTGCTCAGCTGACCCGGCAGGAGCAAACGTATGCCAAAAATGTACGCAGAATGAGCTTTTCAGTGAAGAGCAGCCAGGCACATTTTAGCTAGTTTTACTTGTAAGTGGGGTTGGAAATGCTTTTCAGGCTCAGTACTGGGCTCAAAACATGCAGCCCTGAGGTCTCTCATGATAGCAGGAGGTTAAATAGAAATTCGCTGCTCAGCTGACCCGGTAGGAGCAAACGTATGCCAAAAATGTAAGCAGAATGAGCTTTTCTGTGAATAGCAGCCAGGCACATTTTAGCTAGTTTTACTTGTAAGTGGGGTTGGAAACGCTTTTCAGGCTCAGTACTGGGCTCAAAACATGCAGCCCTGAGGTCTCTCATGATTGCAGGTGGTTAAATAGAAATTCGCTGCTCAGCTGACCCGGTAGGAGCAAACGTATGCCAAAAATGTAAGCAGAATGAGCTTTTCAGTGAATAGCAGTCAGGCACATTTTAGCTAGTTTTACTTGTAAGTGGGGTTGGAAATGCTTTTCAGGCTCAGTACTGGGCTCAAAAGATGCAGCCCTGAGGTCTCTCATGATAGCAGGTGGTTAAGTAGGAATGTGCCACTTGGCTGACCCAGCAGGAGCAAACGTATGCCAAAAATGTACACAGAATGAGCTTTTCAGTGAATAGCAGCCAGGCACATTTTAGCTAGTTTTACTTGTAAGTGGGGTTGGAAACGCTTTTCAGGATCAGTACTGGGCTCAAAAGATGCAGCTCTGAGGTCTCTCCTGATAGGAGGTAGTTAAGTAGAACTTCGCTGCACAGCTGACCCGGCAGGAGCAAATGTATGCCAAAAATGTACGCAGAATGAGCTTTTCAGTGAAGAGCAGCCAGGCACATTTTAGCTAGTTTTACTTGTAAGTGGGGTTGGAAATGCTTTTCAGGCTCAGTACTGGGCTCAAAACATGCAGCCCTGAGGTCTCTCGTGATAGCAGGAGGTTAAATAGAAATTCGCTGCTCAGCTGACCCGGTAGGAGCAAACGTATGCCAAAAATGTAAGCAGAATGAGCTTTTCAGTGAATAGCAGCCAGGCACATTTTAGCTAGTTTTACTTGTAAGTGGGGTTGGAAATGCTTTTCAGGCTCAGTACTGGGCTCAAAAGATGCAGCTCTGAGGTCTCTTCTGATAGGAGGTAGTTAAGTAGAACTTCGCTGCTCAGCTGACCAAGCAGGAGCAAACGTATGCCAAAAATGTACGCAGAATGATCTTTTTAGTGAATAGCAGCCAGGCACATTTTAGCTAGTTTTACTTGTAAGTGGGGTTGGAAACGCTTTTCAGGCTCAGTACTGCGCTCAAAACATGCAGCCCTGAGGTCTCTCATGATAGCAGGTGGTTAAGTAGAAATTTGCCACTTGGCTGACCCAGCAGGAGCAAACGTATGCCAAAAATGTACACAGAATGAGCTTTTCAGTGAATAGCAGCCAGGCACATTTTAGCTAGTTTTACTTGTAAGTGGGGTTGGAAACGCTTTTCAGGATCAGTACTGGGCTCAAAACATGCAGCCCTGAGGTCTCTCATGATAGCAGGAGGTTAAATAGAAATTCGCTGCTCAGCTGACCCGGTAGGAGCAAACGTATGCCAAAAATGTAAGCAGAATGAGCTTTTCAGTGAATAGCAGCCAGGCACATTTTAGCTAGTTTTACTTGTAAGTGGGGTTGGAAATGCTTTTCAGGCTCAGTACTGGGCTCAAAAGATGCAGCTCTGAGGTCTCTTCTGATAGGAGGTAGTTAAGTAGAACTTCGCTGCTCAGCTGACCAAGCAGGAGCAAACGTATGCCAAAAATGTACGCAGAATGATCTTTTCAGTGAATAGCAGCCAGGCACATTTTAGCTAGTTTTACTTGTAAGTGGGGTTGGAAACGCTTTTCAGGCTCAGTACTGCGCTCAAAACATGCAGCCCTGAGGTCTCTCATGATAGCAGGTGGTTAAGTAGAAATTTGCCACTTGGCTGACCCAGCAGGAGCAAACGTATGCCAAAAATGTACACAGAATGAGCTTTTCAGTGAATAGCAGCCAGGCAAATTTTAGCTAGTTTTACTTGTAAGTGGGGTTGGAAATGCTTTTCATGCTCAGTACTGGGCTCAAAAGATGCAGCTCTGAGGTCTCTCCTGATAGGAGGTAGTTAAGTAGAACTTCGCTGCTCAGCTGACCCGGCAGGACCAAATGTATGCCAAAAATGTACGCAGAATGAGCTTTTCAGTGAAGAGCAGCCTGGCACATTCTAGCAAGTTTTACTTGTAAGTGGGGTTGGAAACACTTTTCAGGCTCAGTACTGCGCTCAAAAGATGCAGCCCTGAGGTCTCTCATGATAGCAGGTGGTTAAGTAGAAATTTGCCACTTGGCTGACCCAGCAGGAGCAAACGTATGCCAAAAATGTACACAGAATGAGCTTTTCAGTGACTAGCATCCAGGCACATTTTAGCTAGTTTTACTTGTAAGTGGGGTTGGAAACGCTTTTCAGGATCAGTACAGGGCTCAAAACATGCAGCCCTGAGGTCTCTCATGATAGCAGGTGGTTAAATAGAAATTCGCTTCTCAGCTGACCCGGCAGGAGCAAATGTATGCCAAAAATGTACGCAGAATGAGCTTTTCAGTGAATAGCAGCCAGGCACATTTTAGCTAGTTTTACTTGTAAGTGGGGTTGGAAACGCTGTTCAGGATCAGTACTGGGTTCAAAACATGCAGCCCTGAAGTCTCTCATGATAGCAGGTGGTTAAATAGAAATTCGCTGCTCAGCTGACCCGGCAGGAGCAAACGTATGCCAAAAATGTACGCAGAATGAGCTTTTCAGTGACTAGCATCCAGGCACATTTTAGCTAGTTTTACTTGTAAGTGGGGTTGGAAACGCTTTTCAGGATCAGTACTGGGCTCAAAACATGCAGCCCTGAGGTCTCTCATGATAGCAGGTGGTTAAATAGAAATTCGCTGCTCAGCTGACCCGGCAGGACCAAACGTATGCCAAAAATGTACGCAGAATGAGCTTTTCAGTGAAGAGCAGCCAGGCACATTTTAGCTAGTTTTACTTGTAAGTGGGGTTGGAAATGCTTTTCAGGCTCAGTACTGGGCTCAAAACATGCAGCCCTGAGGTCTCTCATGATAGCAGGTGATTAAATAGAAATTCGCTGCTCAGCTGACCCGGCAGGAGCAAACGTATGCCAAAAATGTACGCAGAATGAGCTTTTCAGTGAAGAGCAGCCAGGCACATTTTAGCTAGTTTTACTTGTAAGTGGGGTTGGAAACGCTTTTCAGGCTCAGTACTGGGCTCAAAAGATGCAGCTCTGAGGTCTCTTCTGAAAGGAGGTAGTTAAGTAGAACTTCGCTTCTCAGCTGACCCGGCAGGAGCAAATGTATGCCAAAAATGTACGCCGAATGAGCTTTTCAGTGAATAGCAGCCAGGCACATTTTAGCTAGTTTTACTTGTAAGTGGGGTTGGAAACGCTTTTCAGGCTCAGTACTGCGCTCAAAAGATGCAGCCCTGAGGTCTCTCATGATAGCAGGTGGTTAAGTAGAAATTTGCCTTGGATGACCCAGCAGGAGCAAACGTATGCCAAAAATGTACACAGAATGAGCTTTTCAGTGAATAGCAGCCAGGCACATTTTAGCTAGTTTTACTTGTAAGTGGGGTTGGAAACGCTTTTCAGGAACAGTACTGGGCTCAAAACATGCAGCCCTGAGGTCTCTCATGATAGCAGGTGGTTAAACAGAAATTCGCTGCTCAGCTGACCCGGTAGGAGCAAACGTATGCCAAAAATGTAAGCAGAATGAGCTTTTCTGTGAATAGCAGCCAGGCACATTTTAGCTAGTTTTACTTGTAAGTGGGGTTGGAAACGCTTTTCAGGCTCAGTACTGGGCTCAAAACATGCAGCCCTGAGGTCTCTCATGATTGCTGGTGGTTAAATAGAAATTCGCTGCTCAGCTGACCCGGTAGGAGCAAACGTATGCCAAAAATGTAAGCAGAATGAGCTTTTCAGTGAATAGCAGTCAGGCACATTTTAGCTAGTTTTACTTGTAAGTGGGGTTGGAAACGCTTTTCAGGATCAGTACTGGGCTCAAAACATGCAGCCCTGAGGTCTCTCATGATAGCAGGTGGTTAAATAGAAATTCGCTGCTCAGCTGACCCGGTAGGAGCAAACGTATGCCAAAAATGTAAGCAGAATGAGCTTTTCTGTGAATAGCAGCCAGGCACATTTTAGCTAGTTTTACTTGTAAGTGGGTTTGGAAACGCTTTTCAGGCTCAGTACTGGGCTCAAAACATGCAGCCCTGAGGTCTCTCATGATTGCAGGTGGTTAAATAGAAATTCGCTGCTCAGCTGACCCGGTAGGAGCAAAGGTATGCCAAAAATGTAAGCAGAATGAGCTTTTCAGTGAATAGCAGTCAGGCACATTTTAGCTAGTTTTACTTGTAAGTGGGGTTGGAAATGCTTTTCAGGCTCAGTACTGGGCTCAAAAGATGCAGCTCTGAGGTCTCTCCTGATAGGAGGTAGTTAAGTAGAACTTCGCTGCACAGCTGACCCGGCAGGAGCAAACGTATGCCAAAAATGTACGCAGAATGAGCTTTTCAGTGAAGAGCAGCCAGGCACATTTTAGCTAGTTTTACTTGTAAGTGGGGTTGGAAATGCTTTTCAGGCTCAGTACTGGGCTCAAAACATGCAGCCCTGAGGTCTCTCATGATAGCAGGAGGTTAAATAGAAATTCGCTGCTCAGCTGACCCGGTAGGAGCAAACGTATGCCAAAAATGTAAGCAGAATGAGCTTTTCAGTGAATAGCAGCCAGGCACATTTTAGCTAGTTTTACTTGTAAGTGGGGTTGGAAATGCTTTTCAGGCTCAGTACTGGGCTCAAAAGATGCAGCTCTGAGGTCTCTTCTGATAGGAGGTAGTTAAGTAGAACTTCGCTGCTCAGCTGACCAAGCAGGAGCAAACGTATGCCAAAAATGTAAGCAGAATGAGCTTTTCAGTGAATAGCAGTCAGGCACATTTTAGCTAGTTTTACTTGTAAGTGGGGTTGGAAATGCTTTTCAGGCTCAGTACTGGGCTCAAAAGATGCAGCCCTGAGGTCTCTCATGATAGCAGGTGGTTAAGTAGGAATGTGCCACTTGGCTGACCCAGCAGGAGCAAACGTATGCCAAAAATGTACACAGAATGAGCTTTTCAGTGAATAGCAGCCAGGCACATTTTAGCTAGTTTTACTTGTAAGTGGGGTTGGAAACGCTTTTCAGGATCAGTACTGGGCTCAAAAGATGCAGCTCTGAGGTCTCTCCTGATAGGAGGTAGTTAAGTAGAACTTCGCTGCACAGCTGACCCGGCAGGAGCAAATGTATGCCAAAAATGTACGCAGAATGAGCTTTTCAGTGAAGAGCAGCCAGGCACATTTTAGCTAGTTTTACTTGTAAGTGGGGTTGGAAATGCTTTTCAGGCTCAGTACTGGGCTCAAAACATGCAGCCCTGAGGTCTCTCGTGATAGCAGGAGGTTAAATAGAAATTCGCTGCTCAGCTGACCCGGTAGGAGCAAACGTATGCCAAAAATGTAAGCAGAATGAGCTTTTCAGTGAATAGCAGCCAGGCACATTTTAGCTAGTTTTACTTGTAAGTGGGGTTGGAAATGCTTTTCAGGCTCAGTACTGGGCTCAAAAGATGCAGCTCTGAGGTCTCTTCTGATAGGAGGTAGTTAAGTAGAACTTCGCTGCTCAGCTGACCAAGCAGGAGCAAACGTATGCCAAAAATGTACGCAGAATGATCTTTTTAGTGAATAGCAGCCAGGCACATTTTAGCTAGTTTTACTTGTAAGTGGGGTTGGAAACGCTTTTCAGGCTCAGTACTGCGCTCAAAACATGCAGCCCTGAGGTCTCTCATGATAGCAGGTGGTTAAGTAGAAATTTGCCACTTGGCTGACCCAGCAGGAGCAAACGTATGCCAAAAATGTACACAGAATGAGCTTTTCAGTGAATAGCAGCCAGGCACATTTTAGCTAGTTTTACTTGTAAGTGGGGTTGGAAACGCTTTTCAGGATCAGTACTGGGCTCAAAACATGCAGCCCTGAGGTCTCTCATGATAGCAGGAGGTTAAATAGAAATTCGCTGCTCAGCTGACCCGGTAGGAGCAAACGTATGCCAAAAATGTAAGCAGAATGAGCTTTTCAGTGAATAGCAGCCAGGCACATTTTAGCTAGTTTTACTTGTAAGTGGGGTTGGAAATGCTTTTCAGGCTCAGTACTGGGCTCAAAAGATGCAGCTCTGAGGTCTCTTCTGATAGGAGGTAGTTAAGTAGAACTTCGCTGCTCAGCTGACCAAGCAGGAGCAAACGTATGCCAAAAATGTACGCAGAATGATCTTTTCAGTGAATAGCAGCCAGGCACATTTTAGCTAGTTTTACTTGTAAGTGGGGTTGGAAACGCTTTTCAGGCTCAGTACTGCGCTCAAAACATGCAGCCCTGAGGTCTCTCATGATAGCAGGTGGTTAAGTAGAAATTTGCCACTTGGCTGACCCAGCAGGAGCAAACGTATGCCAAAAATGTACACAGAATGAGCTTTTCAGTGAATAGCAGCCAGGCAAATTTTAGCTAGTTTTACTTGTAAGTGGGGTTGGAAATGCTTTTCATGCTCAGTACTGGGCTCAAAAGATGCAGCTCTGAGGTCTCTCCTGATAGGAGGTAGTTAAGTAGAACTTCGCTGCTCAGCTGACCCGGCAGGACCAAATGTATGCCAAAAATGTACGCAGAATGAGCTTTTCAGTGAAGAGCAGCCTGGCACATTCTAGCAAGTTTTACTTGTAAGTGGGGTTGGAAACACTTTTCAGGCTCAGTACTGCGCTCAAAAGATGCAGCCCTGAGGTCTCTCATGATAGCAGGTGGTTAAGTAGAAATTTGCCACTTGGCTGACCCAGCAGGAGCAAACGTATGCCAAAAATGTACACAGAATGAGCTTTTCAGTGACTAGCATCCAGGCACATTTTAGCTAGTTTTACTTGTAAGTGGGGTTGGAAACGCTTTTCAGGATCAGTACAGGGCTCAAAACATGCAGCCCTGAGGTCTCTCATGATAGCAGGTGGTTAAATAGAAATTCGCTTCTCAGCTGACCCGGCAGGAGCAAATGTATGCCAAAAATGTACGCAGAATGAGCTTTTCAGTGAATAGCAGCCAGGCACATTTTAGCTAGTTTTACTTGTAAGTGGGGTTGGAAACGCTGTTCAGGATCAGTACTGGGTTCAAAACATGCAGCCCTGAAGTCTCTCATGATAGCAGGTGGTTAAATAGAAATTCGCTGCTCAGCTGACCCGGCAGGAGCAAACGTATGCCAAAAATGTACGCAGAATGAGCTTTTCAGTGACTAGCATCCAGGCACATTTTAGCTAGTTTTACTTGTAAGTGGGGTTGGAAACGCTTTTCAGGATCAGTACTGGGCTCAAAACATGCAGCCCTGAGGTCTCTCATGATAGCAGGTGGTTAAATAGAAATTCGCTGCTCAGCTGACCCGGCAGGACCAAACGTATGCCAAAAATGTACGCAGAATGAGCTTTTCAGTGAAGAGCAGCCAGGCACATTTTAGCTAGTTTTACTTGTAAGTGGGGTTGGAAATGCTTTTCAGGCTCAGTACTGGGCTCAAAACATGCAGCCCTGAGGTCTCTCATGATAGCAGGTGATTAAATAGAAATTCGCTGCTCAGCTGACCCGGCAGGAGCAAACGTATGCCAAAAATGTACGCAGAATGAGCTTTTCAGTGAAGAGCAGCCAGGCACATTTTAGCTAGTTTTACTTGTAAGTGGGGTTGGAAACGCTTTTCAGGCTCAGTACTGGGCTCAAAAGATGCAGCTCTGAGGTCTCTTCTGAAAGGAGGTAGTTAAGTAGAACTTCGCTTCTCAGCTGACCCGGCAGGAGCAAATGTATGCCAAAAATGTACGCCGAATGAGCTTTTCAGTGAATAGCAGCCAGGCACATTTTAGCTAGTTTTACTTGTAAGTGGGGTTGGAAACGCTTTTCAGGCTCAGTACTGCGCTCAAAAGATGCAGCCCTGAGGTCTCTCATGATAGCAGGTGGTTAAGTAGAAATTTGCCTTGGATGACCCAGCAGGAGCAAACGTATGCCAAAAATGTACACAGAATGAGCTTTTCAGTGAATAGCAGCCAGGCACATTTTAGCTAGTTTTACTTGTAAGTGGGGTTGGAAACGCTTTTCAGGAACAGTACTGGGCTCAAAACATGCAGCCCTGAGGTCTCTCATGATAGCAGGTGGTTAAACAGAAATTCGCTGCTCAGCTGACCCGGTAGGAGCAAACGTATGCCAAAAATGTAAGCAGAATGAGCTTTTCTGTGAATAGCAGCCAGGCACATTTTAGCTAGTTTTACTTGTAAGTGGGGTTGGAAACGCTTTTCAGGCTCAGTACTGGGCTCAAAACATGCAGCCCTGAGGTCTCTCATGATTGCTGGTGGTTAAATAGAAATTCGCTGCTCAGCTGACCCGGTAGGAGCAAACGTATGCCAAAAATGTAAGCAGAATGAGCTTTTCAGTGAATAGCAGTCAGGCACATTTTAGCTAGTTTTACTTGTAAGTGGGGTTGGAAACGCTTTTCAGGATCAGTACTGGGCTCAAAACATGCAGCCCTGAGGTCTCTCATGATAGCAGGTGGTTAAATAGAAATTCGCTGCTCAGCTGACCCGGTAGGAGCAAACGTATGCCAAAAATGTAAGCAGAATGAGCTTTTCTGTGAATAGCAGCCAGGCACATTTTAGCTAGTTTTACTTGTAAGTGGGTTTGGAAACGCTTTTCAGGCTCAGTACTGGGCTCAAAACATGCAGCCCTGAGGTCTCTCATGATTGCAGGTGGTTAAATAGAAATTCGCTGCTCAGCTGACCCGGTAGGAGCAAAGGTATGCCAAAAATGTAAGCAGAATGAGCTTTTCAGTGAATAGCAGTCAGGCACATTTTAGCTAGTTTTACTTGTAAGTGGGGTTGGAAATGCTTTTCAGGCTCAGTACTGGGCTCAAAAGATGCAGCTCTGAGGTCTCTCCTGATAGGAGGTAGTTAAGTAGAACTTCGCTGCACAGCTGACCCGGCAGGAGCAAACGTATGCCAAAAATGTACGCAGAATGAGCTTTTCAGTGAAGAGCAGCCAGGCACATTTTAGCTAGTTTTACTTGTAAGTGGGGTTGGAAATGCTTTTCAGGCTCAGTACTGGGCTCAAAACATGCAGCCCTGAGGTCTCTCATGATAGCAGGAGGTTAAATAGAAATTCGCTGCTCAGCTGACCCGGTAGGAGCAAACGTATGCCAAAAATGTAAGCAGAATGAGCTTTTCAGTGAATAGCAGCCAGGCACATTTTAGCTAGTTTTACTTGTAAGTGGGGTTGGAAATGCTTTTCAGGCTCAGTACTGGGCTCAAAAGATGCAGCTCTGAGGTCTCTTCTGATAGGAGGTAGTTAAGTAGAACTTCGCTGCTCAGCTGACCAAGCAGGAGCAAACGTATGCCAAAAATGTACGCAGAATGATCTTTTTAGTGAATAGCAGCCAGGCACATTTTAGCTAGTTTTACTTGTAAGTGGGGTTGGAAACGCTTTTCAGGCTCAGTACTGCGCTCAAAACATGCAGCCCTGAGGTCTCTCTTGATAGCAGGTGGTTAAGTAGAAATTTGCCACTTGGCTGACCCAGCAGGAGCAAACGTATGCCAAAAATGTACACAGAATGAGCTTTTCAGTGAATAGCAGCCAGGCACATTTTAGCTAGTTTTACTTGTAAGTGGGGTTGGAAACGCTTTTCAGGATCAGTACTGGGCTCAAAACATGCAGCCCTGAGGTTTCTCATGATAGCAGGTGGTTAAATAGAAATTCGCTGCTCAGCTGACCCGGCAGGAGCAAACGTATGCCAAAAATGTACGCAGAATGAGCTTTTCAGTGAAGAGCAGCCAGGCACATTTTAGCTAGTTTTACTTGTAAGTGGGGTTGGAAATGCTTTTCAGGCTCAGTACTGGGCTCAAAACATGCAGCCCTGAGGTCTCTCATGATAGCAGGAGGTTAAATAGAAATTCGCTGCTCAGCTGACCCGGTAGGAGCATACGTATGCCAAAAATGTAAGCAGAATGAGCTTTTCAGTGAATAGCAGCCAGGCACATTTTAGCTACTTTTACTTGTAAGTGGGGTTGGAAATGCTTTTCAGGCTCAGTACTGGGCTCAAAAGATGCAGCTCTGAGGTCCCTTCTGATAGGAGGTAGTTAAGTAGAACTTCGCTGCTCAGCTGACCAAGCAGGAGCAAACGTATGCCAAAAATGTACGCAGAATGATCTTTTCAGTGAATAGCAGCCAGGCACATTTTAGCTAGTTTTACTTGTAAGTGGGGTTGGAAACGCTTTTCAGGCTCAGTACTGCGCTCAAAACATGCAGCCCTGAGGTCTCTCATGATAGCAAATTTGCCACTTGGCTGACCCAGCAGGAGCAAACGTATGCCAAAAATGTACACAGAATGAGCTTTTCAGTGAATAGCAGCCAGGCACATTTTAGCTAGTTTTACTTGTAAGTGGGGTTGGAAATGCTTTTCAGGCTCAGTACTGGGCTCAAAAGATGCAGCTCTGAGGTCTCTCCTGATAGGAGGTAGTTAAGTAGAACTTCGCTGCTCAGCTGACCCGGCAGGAGCAAATGTATGCCAAAAATGTACGCAGAATGAGCTTTTCAGTGAGAGCAGCCTGGCACATTCTAGCAAGTTTTACTTGTAAGTGGGGTTGGAAACACTTTTCAGGCTCAGTACTGCGCTCAAAAGATGCAGCCCTGAGGTCTCTCATGATAGCAGGTGTTTAAGTAGAAATTTGCCACTTGGCTGACCCAGCAGGAGCAAACGTATGCCAAAAATGTACACAGAATGAGCTTTTCAGTGAATAGCAGTCAGGCACATTTTAGCTAGTTTTACTTGTAAGTGGGGTTGGAAACGCTTTTCAGGATCAGTACTGGGCTCAAAACATGCAGCCCTGAGGTCTCTCATGATAGCAGGTGGTTAAATAGAAATTCGCTGCTCAGCTGACCCGGCAGGAGCAAACGTATGCCAAAAATGTAAGCAGAATGAGCTTTTCTGTGAATAGCAGCCAGGCACATTTTAGCTAGTTTTACTTGTAAGTGGGGTTGGAAACGCTTTTCAGGCTCAGTACTGGGCTCAAAACGTGCAGCCCTGATGTCTCTCATGATTTCAGGTGGTTAAATAGAAATTCGCTGCTCAGCTGACCCGGTAGGAGCAAACGTATGCCAAAAATGTAAGCAGAATGAGCTTTTCAGTGAATAGCAGTCAGGCACATTTTAGCTAGTTTTACTTGTAAGTGGGGTTGGAAATGCTTTTCAGGCTCAGTACTGGGCTCAAAAGATGCAGCTCTGAGGTCTCTCCTGATAGGAGGTAGTTAAGTAGAACTTCGCTGCACAGCTGACCCGGCAGGAGCAAACGTATGCCAAAAATGTACGCAGAATGAGCTTTTCAGTGAAGAGCAGCCAGGCACATTTTAGCTAGTTTTACTTGTAAGTGGGGTTGGAAATGCTTTTCAGGCTCAGTACTGGGCTCAAACGATGCAGCTCTGAGGTCTCTGATAGGAGGTAGTTAAGTAGAACTTCGCTGCTCAGCTGACCAAGCAGGAGCAAACGTATGCCAAAAATGTACGCAGAATGATCTTTTTAGTGAATAGCAGCCAGGCACATTTTAGCTAGTTTTACTTGTAAGTGGGGTTGGAAACGCTTTTCAGGATCAGTACTGGGCTCAAACATGCAGCCCTGAGGTTTCTCATGATAGCAGGTGGTTAAATAGAAATTCGCTGCTCAGCTGACCCGGCAGGAGCAAACGTATGCCAAAAATGTACGCAGAATGAGCTTTTCAGTGAAGAGCAGCCAGGCACATTTTAGCTAGTTTTACTTGTAAGTGGGGTTGGAAATGCTTTTCAGGCTCAGTACTGGGCTCAAAACATGCAGCCCTGAGGTCTCTCATGATAGCAGGAGGTTAAATAGAAATTCGCTGCTCAGCTGACCCGGTAGGAGCAAACGTATGCCAAAAATGTAAGCAGAATGAGCTTTTCAGTGAATAGCAGCCAGGCACATTTTAGCTACTTTTACTTGTAAGTGGGGTTGGAAATGCTTTTCAGGCTCAGTACTGGGCTCAAAAGATGCAGCTCTGAGTTCTCTTCTGATAGGAGGTAGTTAAGTAGAACTTCGCTGCTCAGCTGACCAAGCAGGAGCAAACGTATGCCAAAAATGTACGCAGAATGATCTTTTCAGTGAATAGCAGCCAGGCACATTTAGCTAGTTTTACTTGTAAGTGGGGTTGGAAACGCTTTTCAGGCTCAGTACTGCGCTCAAAACATGCAGCCCTGAGGTCTCTCATGATAGCAGGTGGTTAAGTAGAAATTTGCCACTTGGCTGACCCAGCAGGAGCAAACGTTTGCCAAAAATGTACACAGAATGAGCTTTTCAGTGAATAGCAGCCAGGCACATTTTAGCTAGTTTTACTTGTAAGTGGGGTTGGAAATGCTTTTCAGGCTCAGTACTGGGCTCAAAAGATGCAGCTCTGAGGTCTCTCCTGATAGGAGGTAGTTAAGTAGAACTTCGCTGCTCAGCTGACCCGGCAGGAGCAAATGTATGCCAAAAATGTATGCAGAATGAGCTTTTCAGTGAAGAGCAGCCTGGCACATTCTAGCAAGTTTTACTTGTAAGTGGGGTTGGAAACACTTTTCAGGCTCAGTACTGCGCTCAAAAGATGCAGCCCTGAGGTCTCTCATGATAGCAGGTGGTTAAATAGAAATTCGCTTCTCAGCTGACCCGGCAGGAGCAAATGTATGCCAAAAATGTACGCAGAATGAGCTTTTCAGTGAATAGCAGCCAGGCACATTTTAGCTAGTTTTACTTGTAAGTGGGGTTGGAAACGCTGTTCAGGATCAGTACTGGGTTCAAAACATGCAGCCCTGAGGTCTCTCATGATAGCAGGTGGTTAAATAGAAATTCGCTGCTCAGCTGACCCGGCAGGAGCAAACGTATGCCAAAAATGTACGCAGAATGAGCTTTTCAGTGACTAGCATCCAGGCACATTTTAGCTAGTTTTATTTGTAAGTGGGGTTGGAAACGCTTTTCAGGATCAGTACTGGGCTCAAAACGTGCAGCCCTGATGTCTCTCATGATAGCAGGTGGTTAAATAGAAATTTGCTGCTCAGCTGACCCGGCAGGAGCAAACGTATGCCAAAAATGTTCGCAGAATGAGCTTTTCAGTGAAGAGCAGCCAGGCACATTTTAGATAGTTTTACTTGTAAGTGGGGTTGGAAACGCTTTTCAGGATCAGTACTGGGCTCAAAACATGCAGCCCTGAGGTCTCTCATGATAGCAGGTGGTTAAATAGAAATTCGCTGCTCAGCTGACCCGGCAGGAGCAAACGTATGCCAAAAATGTACGCAGAATGAGCTTTTCAGTGAAGAGCAGCCAGGCACATTTTAGCTAGTTTTACTTGTAAGTGGGGTTGGAAATGCTTTTCAGGCTCAGTACTGGGCTCAAAACATGCAGCCCTGAGGTCTCTCATGATAGCAGGTGATTAAATAGAAATTCGCTGCTCAGCTGACCCGGCAGGAGCAAACGTATGCCAAAAATGTACGCAGAATGAGCTTTTCAGTGAAGAGCATTTTAGCTAGTTTTACTTGTAAGTGGGGTTGGAAACGCTTTTCAGGCTCAGTACTGGGCTCAAAAGATGCAGCTCTGAGGTCTCTTCTGAAAGGAGGTAGTTAAGTAGAACTTCGCTTCTCAGCTGACCCGGCAGGAGCAAATGTATGCCAAAAATGTACGCAGAATGAGCTTTTCAGTGAATAGCAGCCAGGCACATTTTAGCTAGTTTTACTTGTAAGTGGGGTTGGAAACGCTTTTCAGGATCAGTACTGGGCTCAAAACATGCAGCCCTGAGGTCTCTCATGATAGTAGGTGGTTAAATAGAAATTCGCTGCTCAGCTGACCAAGCAGGAGCAAACGTATGCCAAAAATGTACGCCGAATGAGCTTTTCAGTGAAGAGCAGCCAGGCACATTCTAGCAAGTTTTACTTGTAAGTGGGGTTGGAAACGCTTTTCAGGCTCAGTACTGCGCTCAAAAGATGCAGCCCTGAGGTCTCTCATGATAGCAGGTGGTTAAGTAGAAATTTGCCTTGGATGACCCAGCAGGAGCAAACGTATGCCAAAAATGTACACAGAATGAGCTTTTCAGTGAATAGCAGCCAGGCACATTTTAGCTAGTTTTACTTGTAAGTGGGGTTGGAAATGCTTTTCAGGAACAGTACTGGGCTCAAAACATGCAGCCCTGAGGTCTCTCATGATAGCAGGTGGTTAAACAGAAATTCGCTGCTCAGCTGACCCGGTAGGAGCAAACGTATGCCAAAAATGTAAGCAGAATGAGCTTTTCTGTGAATAGCAGTCAGGCACATTTTAGCTAGTTTTACTTGTAAGTGGGGTTGGAAACGCTTTTCAGGCTCAGTACTGGGCTCAAAACATGCAGCCCTGAGGTCTCTCATGATTGCAGGTGGTTAAATAGAAATTCGCTGCTCAGCTGACCCGGTAGGAGCAAACGTATGCCAAAAATGTAAGCAGAATGAGCTTTTCAGTGAATAGCAGTCAGGCACATTTTAGCTAGTTTTACTTGTAAGTGGGGTTGGAAACGCTTTTCAGAATCAGTACTGGGCTCAAAACATGCAGCCCTGAGGTCTCTCATGATAGCAGGTGGTTAAATAGAAATTCGCTGCTCAGCTGACCCGGTAGGAGCAAACGTATGCCAAAAATATAAGCAGAATGAGCTTTTCTGTGAATAGCAGCCAGGCACATTTTAGCTAGTTTTACTTGTAAGTGGGGTTGGAAACGCTTTTCAGGCTCAGTACTGGGCTCAAAACATGCAGCCCTGAGGTCTCTCATGATTGCAGGTGGTTAAATAGAAATTCGCTGCTCAGCTGACCCGGTAGGAGCAAACGTATGCCAAAAATGTACGCAGAATGAGCTTTTCAGTGAAGAGCAGCCAGGCACATTTTAGCTAGTTTTACTTGTAAGTGGGGTTGGAAATGCTATTCAGGCTCAGTACTGGGCTCAAAAGATGCAGCTCTGAGGTCTCTCCTGATAGGAGGTAGTTAAGTAGAACTTCGCTGCCAGCTGACCCGGCAGGAGCAAATGTATGCCAAAAATGTACGCAGAATGAGCTTTTCAGTGAAGAGCAGCCAGGCACATTTTAGCTAGTTTTACTTGTAAGTGGGGTTGGAAATGCTTTTCAGGCTCAGTACTGGGCTCAAAACATGCAGCCCTGAGGTCTCTCGTGATAGCAGGAGGTTAAATAGAAATTCGCTGCTCAGCTGACCCGGTAGGAGCAAACGTATGCCAAAAATGTAAGCAGAATGAGCTTTTCAGTGAATAGCAGCCAGGCACATTTTAGCTAGTTTTACTTGTAAGTGGGGTTGGAAATGCTTTTCAGGCTCAGTACTGGGCTCAAAAGATGCAGCTCTGAGGTCTCTTCTGATAGGAGGTAGTTAAGTAGAACTTCGCTGCTCAGCTGACCAAGCAGGAGCAAACGTATGCCAAAAATGTACGCAGAATGATCTTTTTAGTGAATAGCAGCCAGGCACATTTTAGCTAGTTTTACTTGTAAGTGGGGTTGGAAACGCTTTTCAGGCTCAGTACTGCGCTCAAAACATGCAGCCCTGAGGTCTCTCATGATAGCAGGTGGTTAAGTAGAAATTTGCCACTTGGCTGACCCAGCAGGAGCAAACGTATGCCAAAAATGTACACAGAATGAGCTTTTCAGTGAATAGCAGCCAGGCACATTTTAGCTAGTTTTACTTGTAAGTGGGGTTGGAAACGCTTTTCAGGATCAGTACTGGGCTCAAAACATGCAGCCCTGAGGTCTCTCATGATAGCAGGAGGTTAAATAGAAATTCGCTGCTCAGCTGACCCGGTAGGAGCAAACGTATGCCAAAAATGTAAGCAGAATGAGCTTTTCAGTGAATAGCAGCCAGGCACATTTTAGCTAGTTTTACTTGTAAGTGGGGTTGGAAATGCTTTTCAGGCTCAGTACTGGGCTCAAAAGATGCAGCTCTGAGGTCTCTTCTGATAGGAGGTAGTTAAGTAGAACTTCGCTGCTCAGCTGACCAAGCAGGAGCAAACGTATGCCAAAAATGTACGCAGAATGATCTTTTCAGTGAATAGCAGCCAGGCACATTTTAGCTAGTTTTACTTGTAAGTGGGGTTGGAAACGCTTTTCAGGCTCAGTACTGCGCTCAAAACATGCAGCCCTGAGGTCTCTCATGATAGCAGGTGGTTAAGTAGAAATTTGCCACTTGGCTGACCCAGCAGGAGCAAACGTATGCCAAAAATGTACACAGAATGAGCTTTTCAGTGAATAGCAGCCAGGCAAATTTTAGCTAGTTTTACTTGTAAGTGGGGTTGGAAATGCTTTTCATGCTCAGTACTGGGCTCAAAAGATGCAGCTCTGAGGTCTCTCCTGATAGGAGGTAGTTAAGTAGAACTTCGCTGCTCAGCTGACCCGGCAGGACCAAATGTATGCCAAAAATGTACGCAGAATGAGCTTTTCAGTGAAGAGCAGCCTGGCACATTCTAGCAAGTTTTACTTGTAAGTGGGGTTGGAAACACTTTTCAGGCTCAGTACTGCGCTCAAAAGATGCAGCCCTGAGGTCTCTCATGATAGCAGGTGGTTAAGTAGAAATTTGCCACTTGGCTGACCCAGCAGGAGCAAACGTATGCCAAAAATGTACACAGAATGAGCTTTTCAGTGACTAGCATCCAGGCACATTTTAGCTAGTTTTACTTGTAAGTGGGGTTGGAAACGCTTTTCAGGATCAGTACAGGGCTCAAAACATGCAGCCCTGAGGTCTCTCATGATAGCAGGTGGTTAAATAGAAATTCGCTTCTCAGCTGACCCGGCAGGAGCAAATGTATGCCAAAAATGTACGCAGAATGAGCTTTTCAGTGAATAGCAGCCAGGCACATTTTAGCTAGTTTTACTTGTAAGTGGGGTTGGAAACGCTGTTCAGGATCAGTACTGGGTTCAAAACATGCAGCCCTGAAGTCTCTCATGATAGCAGGTGGTTAAATAGAAATTCGCTGCTCAGCTGACCCGGCAGGAGCAAACGTATGCCAAAAATGTACGCAGAATGAGCTTTTCAGTGACTAGCATCCAGGCACATTTTAGCTAGTTTTACTTGTAAGTGGGGTTGGAAACGCTTTTCAGGATCAGTACTGGGCTCAAAACATGCAGCCCTGAGGTCTCTCATGATAGCAGGTGGTTAAATAGAAATTCGCTGCTCAGCTGACCCGGCAGGACCAAACGTATGCCAAAAATGTACGCAGAATGAGCTTTTCAGTGAAGAGCAGCCAGGCACATTTTAGCTAGTTTTACTTGTAAGTGGGGTTGGAAATGCTTTTCAGGCTCAGTACTGGGCTCAAAACATGCAGCCCTGAGGTCTCTCATGATAGCAGGTGATTAAATAGAAATTCGCTGCTCAGCTGACCCGGCAGGAGCAAACGTATGCCAAAAATGTACGCAGAATGAGCTTTTCAGTGAAGAGCAGCCAGGCACATTTTAGCTAGTTTTACTTGTAAGTGGGGTTGGAAACGCTTTTCAGGCTCAGTACTGGGCTCAAAAGATGCAGCTCTGAGGTCTCTTCTGAAAGGAGGTAGTTAAGTAGAACTTCGCTTCTCAGCTGACCCGGCAGGAGCAAATGTATGCCAAAAATGTACGCCGAATGAGCTTTTCAGTGAATAGCAGCCAGGCACATTTTAGCTAGTTTTACTTGTAAGTGGGGTTGGAAACGCTTTTCAGGCTCAGTACTGCGCTCAAAAGATGCAGCCCTGAGGTCTCTCATGATAGCAGGTGGTTAAGTAGAAATTTGCCTTGGATGACCCAGCAGGAGCAAACGTATGCCAAAAATGTACACAGAATGAGCTTTTCAGTGAATAGCAGCCAGGCACATTTTAGCTAGTTTTACTTGTAAGTGGGGTTGGAAACGCTTTTCAGGAACAGTACTGGGCTCAAAACATGCAGCCCTGAGGTCTCTCATGATAGCAGGTGGTTAAACAGAAATTCGCTGCTCAGCTGACCCGGTAGGAGCAAACGTATGCCAAAAATGTAAGCAGAATGAGCTTTTCTGTGAATAGCAGCCAGGCACATTTTAGCTAGTTTTACTTGTAAGTGGGGTTGGAAACGCTTTTCAGGCTCAGTACTGGGCTCAAAACATGCAGCCCTGAGGTCTCTCATGATTGCTGGTGGTTAAATAGAAATTCGCTGCTCAGCTGACCCGGTAGGAGCAAACGTATGCCAAAAATGTAAGCAGAATGAGCTTTTCAGTGAATAGCAGTCAGGCACATTTTAGCTAGTTTTACTTGTAAGTGGGGTTGGAAACGCTTTTCAGGATCAGTACTGGGCTCAAAACATGCAGCCCTGAGGTCTCTCATGATAGCAGGTGGTTAAATAGAAATTCGCTGCTCAGCTGACCCGGTAGGAGCAAACGTATGCCAAAAATGTAAGCAGAATGAGCTTTTCTGTGAATAGCAGCCAGGCACATTTTAGCTAGTTTTACTTGTAAGTGGGTTTGGAAACGCTTTTCAGGCTCAGTACTGGGCTCAAAACATGCAGCCCTGAGGTCTCTCATGATTGCAGGTGGTTAAATAGAAATTCGCTGCTCAGCTGACCCGGTAGGAGCAAAGGTATGCCAAAAATGTAAGCAGAATGAGCTTTTCAGTGAATAGCAGTCAGGCACATTTTAGCTAGTTTTACTTGTAAGTGGGGTTGGAAATGCTTTTCAGGCTCAGTACTGGGCTCAAAAGATGCAGCTCTGAGGTCTCTCCTGATAGGAGGTAGTTAAGTAGAACTTCGCTGCACAGCTGACCCGGCAGGAGCAAACGTATGCCAAAAATGTACGCAGAATGAGCTTTTCAGTGAAGAGCAGCCAGGCACATTTTAGCTAGTTTTACTTGTAAGTGGGGTTGGAAATGCTTTTCAGGCTCAGTACTGGGCTCAAAACATGCAGCCCTGAGGTCTCTCATGATAGCAGGAGGTTAAATAGAAATTCGCTGCTCAGCTGACCCGGTAGGAGCAAACGTATGCCAAAAATGTAAGCAGAATGAGCTTTTCAGTGAATAGCAGCCAGGCACATTTTAGCTAGTTTTACTTGTAAGTGGGGTTGGAAATGCTTTTCAGGCTCAGTACTGGGCTCAAAAGATGCAGCTCTGAGGTCTCTTCTGATAGGAGGTAGTTAAGTAGAACTTCGCTGCTCAGCTGACCAAGCAGGAGCAAACGTATGCCAAAAATGTACGCAGAATGATCTTTTTAGTGAATAGCAGCCAGGCACATTTTAGCTAGTTTTACTTGTAAGTGGGGTTGGAAACGCTTTTCAGGCTCAGTACTGCGCTCAAAACATGCAGCCCTGAGGTCTCTCTTGATAGCAGGTGGTTAAGTAGAAATTTGCCACTTGGCTGACCCAGCAGGAGCAAACGTATGCCAAAAATGTACACAGAATGAGCTTTTCAGTGAATAGCAGCCAGGCACATTTTAGCTAGTTTTACTTGTAAGTGGGGTTGGAAACGCTTTTCAGGATCAGTACTGGGCTCAAAACATGCAGCCCTGAGGTTTCTCATGATAGCAGGTGGTTAAATAGAAATTCGCTGCTCAGCTGACCCGGCAGGAGCAAACGTATGCCAAAAATGTACGCAGAATGAGCTTTTCAGTGAAGAGCAGCCAGGCACATTTTAGCTAGTTTTACTTGTAAGTGGGGTTGGAAATGCTTTTCAGGCTCAGTACTGGGCTCAAAACATGCAGCCCTGAGGTCTCTCATGATAGCAGGAGGTTAAATAGAAATTCGCTGCTCAGCTGACCCGGTAGGAGCATACGTATGCCAAAAATGTAAGCAGAATGAGCTTTTCAGTGAATAGCAGCCAGGCACATTTTAGCTACTTTTACTTGTAAGTGGGGTTGGAAATGCTTTTCAGGCTCAGTACTGGGCTCAAAAGATGCAGCTCTGAGGTCCCTTCTGATAGGAGGTAGTTAAGTAGAACTTCGCTGCTCAGCTGACCAAGCAGGAGCAAACGTATGCCAAAAATGTACGCAGAATGATCTTTTCAGTGAATAGCAGCCAGGCACATTTTAGCTAGTTTTACTTGTAAGTGGGGTTGGAAACGCTTTTCAGGCTCAGTACTGCGCTCAAAACATGCAGCCCTGAGGTCTCTCATGATAGCAAATTTGCCACTTGGCTGACCCAGCAGGAGCAAACGTATGCCAAAAATGTACACAGAATGAGCTTTTCAGTGAATAGCAGCCAGGCACATTTTAGCTAGTTTTACTTGTAAGTGGGGTTGGAAATGCTTTTCAGGCTCAGTACTGGGCTCAAAAGATGCAGCTCTGAGGTCTCTCCTGATAGGAGGTAGTTAAGTAGAACTTCGCTGCTCAGCTGACCCGGCAGGAGCAAATGTATGCCAAAAATGTACGCAGAATGAGCTTTTCAGTGAGAGCAGCCTGGCACATTCTAGCAAGTTTTACTTGTAAGTGGGGTTGGAAACACTTTTCAGGCTCAGTACTGCGCTCAAAAGATGCAGCCCTGAGGTCTCTCATGATAGCAGGTGTTTAAGTAGAAATTTGCCACTTGGCTGACCCAGCAGGAGCAAACGTATGCCAAAAATGTACACAGAATGAGCTTTTCAGTGAATAGCAGTCAGGCACATTTTAGCTAGTTTTACTTGTAAGTGGGGTTGGAAACGCTTTTCAGGATCAGTACTGGGCTCAAAACATGCAGCCCTGAGGTCTCTCATGATAGCAGGTGGTTAAATAGAAATTCGCTGCTCAGCTGACCCGGCAGGAGCAAACGTATGCCAAAAATGTAAGCAGAATGAGCTTTTCTGTGAATAGCAGCCAGGCACATTTTAGCTAGTTTTACTTGTAAGTGGGGTTGGAAACGCTTTTCAGGCTCAGTACTGGGCTCAAAACGTGCAGCCCTGATGTCTCTCATGATTTCAGGTGGTTAAATAGAAATTCGCTGCTCAGCTGACCCGGTAGGAGCAAACGTATGCCAAAAATGTAAGCAGAATGAGCTTTTCAGTGAATAGCAGTCAGGCACATTTTAGCTAGTTTTACTTGTAAGTGGGGTTGGAAATGCTTTTCAGGCTCAGTACTGGGCTCAAAAGATGCAGCTCTGAGGTCTCTCCTGATAGGAGGTAGTTAAGTAGAACTTCGCTGCACAGCTGACCCGGCAGGAGCAAACGTATGCCAAAAATGTACGCAGAATGAGCTTTTCAGTGAAGAGCAGCCAGGCACATTTTAGCTAGTTTTACTTGTAAGTGGGGTTGGAAATGCTTTTCAGGCTCAGTACTGGGCTCAAACGATGCAGCTCTGAGGTCTCTGATAGGAGGTAGTTAAGTAGAACTTCGCTGCTCAGCTGACCAAGCAGGAGCAAACGTATGCCAAAAATGTACGCAGAATGATCTTTTTAGTGAATAGCAGCCAGGCACATTTTAGCTAGTTTTACTTGTAAGTGGGGTTGGAAACGCTTTTCAGGATCAGTACTGGGCTCAAACATGCAGCCCTGAGGTTTCTCATGATAGCAGGTGGTTAAATAGAAATTCGCTGCTCAGCTGACCCGGCAGGAGCAAACGTATGCCAAAAATGTACGCAGAATGAGCTTTTCAGTGAAGAGCAGCCAGGCACATTTTAGCTAGTTTTACTTGTAAGTGGGGTTGGAAATGCTTTTCAGGCTCAGTACTGGGCTCAAAACATGCAGCCCTGAGGTCTCTCATGATAGCAGGAGGTTAAATAGAAATTCGCTGCTCAGCTGACCCGGTAGGAGCAAACGTATGCCAAAAATGTAAGCAGAATGAGCTTTTCAGTGAATAGCAGCCAGGCACATTTTAGCTACTTTTACTTGTAAGTGGGGTTGGAAATGCTTTTCAGGCTCAGTACTGGGCTCAAAAGATGCAGCTCTGAGTTCTCTTCTGATAGGAGGTAGTTAAGTAGAACTTCGCTGCTCAGCTGACCAAGCAGGAGCAAACGTATGCCAAAAATGTACGCAGAATGATCTTTTCAGTGAATAGCAGCCAGGCACATTTAGCTAGTTTTACTTGTAAGTGGGGTTGGAAACGCTTTTCAGGCTCAGTACTGCGCTCAAAACATGCAGCCCTGAGGTCTCTCATGATAGCAGGTGGTTAAGTAGAAATTTGCCACTTGGCTGACCCAGCAGGAGCAAACGTTTGCCAAAAATGTACACAGAATGAGCTTTTCAGTGAATAGCAGCCAGGCACATTTTAGCTAGTTTTACTTGTAAGTGGGGTTGGAAATGCTTTTCAGGCTCAGTACTGGGCTCAAAAGATGCAGCTCTGAGGTCTCTCCTGATAGGAGGTAGTTAAGTAGAACTTCGCTGCTCAGCTGACCCGGCAGGAGCAAATGTATGCCAAAAATGTATGCAGAATGAGCTTTTCAGTGAAGAGCAGCCTGGCACATTCTAGCAAGTTTTACTTGTAAGTGGGGTTGGAAACACTTTTCAGGCTCAGTACTGCGCTCAAAAGATGCAGCCCTGAGGTCTCTCATGATAGCAGGTGGTTAAATAGAAATTCGCTTCTCAGCTGACCCGGCAGGAGCAAATGTATGCCAAAAATGTACGCAGAATGAGCTTTTCAGTGAATAGCAGCCAGGCACATTTTAGCTAGTTTTACTTGTAAGTGGGGTTGGAAACGCTGTTCAGGATCAGTACTGGGTTCAAAACATGCAGCCCTGAGGTCTCTCATGATAGCAGGTGGTTAAATAGAAATTCGCTGCTCAGCTGACCCGGCAGGAGCAAACGTATGCCAAAAATGTACGCAGAATGAGCTTTTCAGTGACTAGCATCCAGGCACATTTTAGCTAGTTTTATTTGTAAGTGGGGTTGGAAACGCTTTTCAGGATCAGTACTGGGCTCAAAACGTGCAGCCCTGATGTCTCTCATGATAGCAGGTGGTTAAATAGAAATTTGCTGCTCAGCTGACCCGGCAGGAGCAAACGTATGCCAAAAATGTTCGCAGAATGAGCTTTTCAGTGAAGAGCAGCCAGGCACATTTTAGATAGTTTTACTTGTAAGTGGGGTTGGAAACGCTTTTCAGGATCAGTACTGGGCTCAAAACATGCAGCCCTGAGGTCTCTCATGATAGCAGGTGGTTAAATAGAAATTCGCTGCTCAGCTGACCCGGCAGGAGCAAACGTATGCCAAAAATGTACGCAGAATGAGCTTTTCAGTGAAGAGCAGCCAGGCACATTTTAGCTAGTTTTACTTGTAAGTGGGGTTGGAAATGCTTTTCAGGCTCAGTACTGGGCTCAAAACATGCAGCCCTGAGGTCTCTCATGATAGCAGGTGATTAAATAGAAATTCGCTGCTCAGCTGACCCGGCAGGAGCAAACGTATGCCAAAAATGTACGCAGAATGAGCTTTTCAGTGAAGAGCATTTTAGCTAGTTTTACTTGTAAGTGGGGTTGGAAACGCTTTTCAGGCTCAGTACTGGGCTCAAAAGATGCAGCTCTGAGGTCTCTTCTGAAAGGAGGTAGTTAAGTAGAACTTCGCTTCTCAGCTGACCCGGCAGGAGCAAATGTATGCCAAAAATGTACGCAGAATGAGCTTTTCAGTGAATAGCAGCCAGGCACATTTTAGCTAGTTTTACTTGTAAGTGGGGTTGGAAACGCTTTTCAGGATCAGTACTGGGCTCAAAACATGCAGCCCTGAGGTCTCTCATGATAGTAGGTGGTTAAATAGAAATTCGCTGCTCAGCTGACCAAGCAGGAGCAAACGTATGCCAAAAATGTACGCCGAATGAGCTTTTCAGTGAAGAGCAGCCAGGCACATTCTAGCAAGTTTTACTTGTAAGTGGGGTTGGAAACGCTTTTCAGGCTCAGTACTGCGCTCAAAAGATGCAGCCCTGAGGTCTCTCATGATAGCAGGTGGTTAAGTAGAAATTTGCCTTGGATGACCCAGCAGGAGCAAACGTATGCCAAAAATGTACACAGAATGAGCTTTTCAGTGAATAGCAGCCAGGCACATTTTAGCTAGTTTTACTTGTAAGTGGGGTTGGAAATGCTTTTCAGGAACAGTACTGGGCTCAAAACATGCAGCCCTGAGGTCTCTCATGATAGCAGGTGGTTAAACAGAAATTCGCTGCTCAGCTGACCCGGTAGGAGCAAACGTATGCCAAAAATGTAAGCAGAATGAGCTTTTCTGTGAATAGCAGTCAGGCACATTTTAGCTAGTTTTACTTGTAAGTGGGGTTGGAAACGCTTTTCAGGCTCAGTACTGGGCTCAAAACATGCAGCCCTGAGGTCTCTCATGATTGCAGGTGGTTAAATAGAAATTCGCTGCTCAGCTGACCCGGTAGGAGCAAACGTATGCCAAAAATGTAAGCAGAATGAGCTTTTCAGTGAATAGCAGTCAGGCACATTTTAGCTAGTTTTACTTGTAAGTGGGGTTGGAAACGCTTTTCAGAATCAGTACTGGGCTCAAAACATGCAGCCCTGAGGTCTCTCATGATAGCAGGTGGTTAAATAGAAATTCGCTGCTCAGCTGACCCGGTAGGAGCAAACGTATGCCAAAAATATAAGCAGAATGAGCTTTTCTGTGAATAGCAGCCAGGCACATTTTAGCTAGTTTTACTTGTAAGTGGGGTTGGAAACGCTTTTCAGGCTCAGTACTGGGCTCAAAACATGCAGCCCTGAGGTCTCTCATGATTGCAGGTGGTTAAATAGAAATTCGCTGCTCAGCTGACCCGGTAGGAGCAAACGTATGCCAAAAATGTACGCAGAATGAGCTTTTCAGTGAAGAGCAGCCAGGCACATTTTAGCTAGTTTTACTTGTAAGTGGGGTTGGAAATGCTATTCAGGCTCAGTACTGGGCTCAAAAGATGCAGCTCTGAGGTCTCTCCTGATAGGAGGTAGTTAAGTAGAACTTCGCTGCACAGCTGACCCGGCAGGAGCAAACGTATGCCAAAAATGTACGCAGAATGAGCTTTTCAGTGAAGAGCAGCCAGGCACATTTTAGCTAGTTTTACTTGTAAGTGGGGTTGGAAATACTTTTCAGGCTCAGTACTGGGCTCAAAACATGTAGCCCTGAGGTCTCTCATGATAGCAGGAGGTTAAATAGAAATTCGCTGCTCAGCTGACCCGGTAGGAGCAAACGTATGCCAAAAATGTAAGCAGAATGAGCTTTTCAGTGAATAGCAGCCAGGCACATTTTAGCTAGTTTTACTTGTAAGTGGGGTTGGAAATGCTTTTCAGGCTCAGTACTGGGCTCAAAAGATGCAGCTCTGAGGTCTCTTCTGATAGGAGGTAGTTAAGTAGAACTTCGCTGCTCAGCTGACCAAGCAGGAGCAAACGTATGCCAAAAATATACGCAGAATGATCTTTTTAGTGAATAGCAGCCAGGCACATTTTAGCTAGTTTTACTTGTAAGTGGGGTTGGAAACGCTTTTCAGGCTCAGTACTGCGCTCAAAACATGCAGCCCTGAGGTCTCTCATGATAGCAGGTGGTTAAGTAGAAATTTGCCACTTGGCTGACCCAGCAGGAGCAAACGTATGCCAAAAATGTACACAGAATGAGCTTTTCAGTGAATAGCAGCCAGGCACATTTTAGCTAGTTTTACTTGTAAGTGGGGTTGGAAACGCTTTTCAGGATCAGTACTGGGATCAAAACATGCAGCCCTGAGGTTTCTCATGATAGCAGGTGGTTAAATAGAAATTCGCTGCTCAGCTGACCCGGCAGGAGCAAACGTATGCCAAAAATGTACGCAGAATGAGCTTTTCAGTGAAGAGCAGCCAGGCATATTTTAGCTAGTTTTACTTGTAAGTGGGGTTGGAAATGCTTTTCAGGCTCAGTACTGGGCTCAAAACATGCAGCCCTGAGGTCTCTCATGATAGCAGGAGGTTAAATAGAAATTCGCTGCTCAGCTGACCCGGTAGGAGCAAACGTATGCCAAAAATGTAAGCAGAATGAGCTTTTCAGTGAATAGCAGCCAGGCACATTTTAGCTACTTTTACTTGTAAGTGGGGTTGGAAACGCTTTTCAGGATCAGTACAGGGCTCAAAACATGCAGCCCTGAGGTCTCTCATGATAGCAGGTGGTTAAATAGAAATTCGCTTCTCAGCTGACCCGGCAGGAGCAAATGTATGCCAAAAATGTACGCAGAATGAGCTTTTCAGTGAATAGCAGCCAGGCACATTTTAGCTAGTTTTACTTGTAAGTGGGGTTGGAAACGCTGTTCAGGATCAGTACTGGGCTCAAAACATGCAGCCCTGAGGTCTCTCATGATAGCAGGTGGTTAAATAGAAATTCGCTGCTCAGCTGACCCGGCAGGAGCAAACGTATGCCAAAAATGTACGCAGAATGAGCTTTTCAGTGACTAGCATCCAGGCACATTTTAGCTAGTTTTACTTGTAAGTGGGGTTGGAAACGCTTTTCAGGATCAGTACTGGGCTCAAAACGTGCAGCCCTGATGTCTCTCATGATAACAGGTGGTTAAATAGAAATTTGCTGCTCAGCTGACCCGGCAGGAGCAAACGTATGCCAAAAATGTTCGCAGAATGAGCTTTTCAGTGAAGAGCAGCCAGGCATATTTTAGATAGTTTTTTACTTGTAAGTGGGGTTGGAAACGCTTTTCAGGATCAGTACTGGGCTCAAAACATGCAGCCCTGAGGTCTCTCGTGATAGCAGGTGGTTAAATAGAAATTCGCTGCTCAGCTGACCCGGCAGGAGCAAACGTATGCCAAAAATGTACGCAGAATGAGCTTTTCAGTGAAGAGCAGCCAGGCACATTTTAGCTAGTTTTACTTGTAAGTGGGGTTGGAAATGCTTTTCAGGCTCAGTACTGGGCTCAAAACATGCAGCCCTGAGGTCTCTCATGATAGCAGGAGGTTAAATAGAAATTCGCTGCTCAGCTGACCCGGTAGGAGCAAACGTATGCCAAAAATGTACACAGAATGAGCTTTTCAGTGAATAGCAGCCAGGCACATTTTAGCTAGTTTTACTTGTAAGTGGGGTTGGAAACGCTTTTCAGGCTCAGTACTGCGCTCAAAACATGCAGCCCTGAGGTCTCTCATGATAGCAGGTGGTTAAGTAGAAATTTGCCACTTGGCTGACCCAGCAGGAGCAAACGTATGCCAAAAATGTACACAGAATGAGCTTTTCAGTGAATAGCAGCCAGGCACATTTTAGCTAGTTTTACTTGTAAGTGGGGTTGGAAACGCTTTTCAGGATCAGTACTGGGCTCAAAACATGCAGCCCTGAGGTTTCTCATGATAGCAGGTGGTTAAATAGAAATTCGCTGCTCAGCTGACCCGGCAGGAGCAAACGTATGCCAAAAATTTACGCAGAATGAGCTTTTCAGTGAAGAGCAGCCAGGCACATTTTAGCTAGTTTTACTTGTAAGTGGGGTTGGAAATGCTTTTCAGGCTCAGTACTGGGCTCAAAACATGCAGCCCTGAGGTCTCTCATGATAGCAGGAGGTTAAATAGAAATTCGCTGCTCAGCTGACCCGGTAGGAGCAAACGTATGCCAAAAATGTAAGCAGAATGAGCTTTTCTGTGAATAGCAGCCAGGCACATTTTAGCTAGTTTTACTTGTAAGTGGGGTTGGAAACGCTTTTCAGGCTCAGTACTGGGCTCAAAACATGCAGCCCTGAGGTCTCTCATGATTGCAGGTGGTTAAATAGAAATTCGCTGCTCAGCTGACCCGGTAGGAGCAAACGTATGCCAAAAATGTAAGCAGAATGAGCTTTTCAGTGCATAGCAGTCAGGCACATTTTAGCTAGTTTTAATTGTAAGTGGGGTTGGAAATGCTTTTCAGGCTCAGTACTGGGCTCAAAAGTTGCAGCCCTGAGGTCTCTCATGATAGCAGGTGGTTAAATAGAAATTCGCTGCTCAGCTGACCCGGCAGGAGCAAACGTATGCCAAAAATGTACGCAGAATGAGCTTTTCAGTGAAGAGCAGCCAGGCACATTTTAGCTAGTTTTACTTGTAAGTGGGGTTGGAAACGCTTTTCAGGAACGGTACTGGGCTCAAAACATGCAGCCCTGAGGTCTCTCATGATGGCAGGTGGTTAAACAGAAATTCGCTGCTCAGCTGACCCGGTAGGAGCAAACGTATGCCAAAAATGTAAGCAGAATGAGCTTTTCTGTGAATAGCAGCCAGGCACATTTTAGCTAGTTTTACTTGTAAGTGGGGTTGGAAACGCTTTTCAGGCTCAGTACTGGGCTCAAAACATGCAGCCCTGAGGTCTCTCATGATTGCAGGTGGTTAAATAGAAATTCGCTGCTCAGCTGACCCGGTAGGAGCAAACGTATGCCAAAAATGTAAGCAGAATGAGCTTTTCAGTGAATAGCAGTCAGGCACATTTTAGCTAGTTTTACTTGTAAGTGGGGTTGGAAACGCTTTTCAGGATCAGTACTGGGCTCAAAACATGCAGCCCTGAGGTCTCTCATGATTGCAGGTGGTTAAATAGAAATTCGCTGCTCAGCTGACCCGGTAGGAGCAAACGTATGCCAAAAATGTAAGCAGAATGAGCTTTTCAGTGAATAGCAGTCAGGCACATTTTAGCTAGTTTTACTTGTAAGTGGGGTTGGAAATGCTTTTCAGGCTCAGTACTGGGCTCAAAAGATGCAGCTCTGAGGTCTCTCCTGATAGGAGGTAGTTAAGTAGAACTTCGCTGCACAGCTGACCCGGCAGGAGCAAACGTATGCCAAAAATGTACGCAGAATGAGCTTTTCAGTGAAGAGCAGCCAGGCACATTTTAGCTAGTTTTACTTGTAAGTGGGGTTGGAAATGCTTTTCAGGCTCAGTACTGGGCTCAAAAGATGCAGCTCTGAGGTCTCTGATAGGAGGTAGTTAAGTAGAACTTCGCTGCTCAGCTGACCAAGCAGGAGCCAAAAATGTACGCAGAATGATCTTTTTAGTGAATAGCAGCCAGGCACATTTTAGCTAGTTTTACTTGTAAGTGGGGTTGGAAACGCTTTTCAGGCTCAGTACTGCGCTCAAAACATGCAGCCCTGAGGTCTCTCATGATAGCAGGTGGTTAAGTAGAAATTTGCCACTTGGCTGACCCAGCAGGAGCAAACGTATGCCAAAAATGTACACAGAATGAGCTTTTCAGTGAATAGCAGCCAGGCACATTTTACCTAGTTTTACTTGTAAGTGGGGTTGGAAACGCTTTTCAGGATCAGTACTGGGCTCAAACATGCAGCCCTGAGGTTTCTCATGATAGCAGGTGGTTAAATAGAAATTCGCTGCTCAGCTGACCCGGCAGGAGCAAACGTATGCCAAAAATGTAAGCAGAATGAGCTTTTCAGTGAAGAGCAGCCAGGCACATTTTAGCTAGTTTTACTTGTAAGTGGGGTTGGAAACGCTTTTCAGGCTCAGTACTGGGCTCAAAACATGCAGCCCTGAGGTCTCTCATGATAGCAGGAGGTTAAATAGAAATTCGCTGCTCAGCTGACCCGGTAGGAGCAAACGTATGCCAAAAATGTAAGCAGAATGAGCTTTTCAGTGAATAGCAGCCAGGCACATTTTAGCTACTTTTACTTGTAAGTGGGGTTGGAAATGCTTTTCAGGCTCAGTACTGGGCTCAAAAGATGCAGCTCTGAGTTCTCTTCTGATAGGAGGTAGTTAAGTAGAACTTTGCTGCTCAGCTGACCAAGCAGGAGCAAACGTATGCCAAAAATGTACGCAGAATGATCTTTTCAGTGAATAGCAGCCAGGCACATTTTAGCTAGTTTTACTTGTAAGTGGGGTTGGAAACGCTTTTCAGGCTCAGTACTGCGCTCAAAACATGCAGCCCTGAGGTCTCTCATGATAGCAGGTGGTTAAGTAGAAATTTGCCACTTGGCTGACCCAGCAGGAGCAAACGTATGCCAAAAATGTACACAGAATGAGCTTTTCAGTGAATAGCAGCCAGGCACATTTTAGCTAGTTTTACTTGTAAGTGGGGTTGGAAATGCTTTTCAGGCTCAGTACTGGGCTCAAAAGATGCAGCTCTGAGGTCTCTCCTGATAGGAGGTAGTTAAGTAGAACTTCGCTGCTCAGCTGACCCGGCAGGAGCAAATGTATGCCAAAAATGTACGCAGAATGAGCTTTTCAGTGAAGAGCAGCCTGGCACATTCTAGCAAGTTTTACTTGTAAGTGGGGTTGGAAACACTTTTCAGGCTCAGTACTGCGCTCAAAAGATGCAGCCCTGAGGTCTCTCATGATAGCAGGTGGTTAAGTAGAAATTTGCCACTTGGCTGACCCAGCAGGAGCAAACGTATGCCAAAAATGTACACAGAATGAGCTTTTCAGTGACTAGCATCCAGGCACATTTTAGCTAGTTTTACTTGTAAGTGGGGTTGGAAACGCTTTTCAGGATCAGTACAGGGCTCAAAACATGCAGCCCTGAGGTCTCTCATGATAGCAGGTGGTTAAATAGAAATTCGCTTCTCAGCTGACCCGGCAGGAGCAAATGTATGCCAAAAATGTACTCAGAATGAGCTTTTCAGTGAATAGCAGCCAGGCACATTTTAGCTAGTTTTACTTGTAAGTGGGGTTGGAAACGCTGTTCAGGATCAGTACTGGGTTCAAAACATGCAGCCCTGAGGTCTCTCATGATAGCAGGTGGTTAAATAGAAATTCGCTGCTCAGCTGACCCGGCAGGAGCAAACGTATGCCAAAAATGTACGCAGAATGAGCTTTTCAGTGACTAGCATCCAGGCACATTTTAGCTAGTTTTATTTGTAAGTGGGGTTGGAAACGCTTTTCAGGATCAGTACTGGGCTCAAAACGTGCAGCCCTGATGTCTCTCATGATAGCAGGTGGTTAAATAGAAATTTGCTGCTCAGCTGACCCGGCAGGAGCAAACGTATGCCAAAAATGTTCGCAGAATGAGCTTTTCAGTGAAGAGCAGCCAGGCACATTTTAGATAGTTTTACTTGTAAGTGGGGTTGGAAACGCTTTTCAGGATCAGTACTGGGCTCAAAACATGCAGCCCTGAGGTCTCTCATGATAGCAGGTGGTTAAATAGAAATTCGCTGCTCAGCTGACCCGGCAGGAGCAAACGTATGCCAAAAATGTACGCAGAATGAGCTTTTCAGTGAAGAGCAGCCAGGCACATTTTAGCTAGTTTTACTTGTAAGTGGGGTTGGAAATGCTTTTCAGGCTCAGTACTGGGCTCAAAACATGCAGCCCTGAGGTCTCTCATGATAGCAGGTGATTAAATAGAAATTCGCTGCTCAGCTGACCCGGCAGGAGCAAACGTATGCCAAAAATGTACGCAGAATGAGCTTTTCAGTGAAGAGCAGCCAGGCACATTTTAGCTAGTTTTACTTGTAAGTGGGGTTGGAAACGCTTTTCAGGCTCAGTACTGGGCTCAAAAGATGCAGCTCTGAGGTCTCTTCTGAAAGGAGGTAGTTAAGTAGAACTTCGCTTCTCAGCTGACCCGGCAGGAGCAAATGTATGCCAAAAATGTACGCAGAATGAGCTTTTCAGTGAATAGCAGCCAGGCACATTTTAGCTAGTTTTACTTGTAAGTGGGGTTGGAAACGCTTTTCAGGATCAGTACTGGGCTCAAAACATGCAGCCCTGAGGCCTCTCATGATAGTAGGTGGTTAAATAGAAATTCGCTGCTCAGCTGACCAAGCAGGAGCAAACGTATGCCAAAAATGTACGCCGAATGAGCTTTTCAGTGAAGAGCAGCCAGGCACATTCTAGCAAGTTTTACTTGTAAGTGGGGTTGGAAACGCTTTTCAGGCTCAGTACTGCGCTCAAAAGATGCAGCCCTGAGGTCTCTCATGATAGCAGGTGGTTAAGTAGAAATTTGCCTTGGATGACCCAGCAGGAGCAAACGTATGCCAAAAATGTACACAGAATGAGCTTTTCAGTGAATAGCAGCCAGGCACATTTTAGCTAGTTTTACTTGTAAGTGGGGTTGGAAACGCTTTTCAGGAACAGTACTGGGCTCAAAACATGCAGCCCTGAGGTCTCTCATGATAGCAGGTGGTTAAACAGAAATTCGCTGCTCAGCTGACCCGGTAGGAGCAAACGTATGCCAAAAATGTAAGCAGAATGAGCTTTTCTGTGAATAGCAGCCAGGCACATTTTAGCTAGTTTTACTTGTAAGTGGGGTTGGAAACGCTTTTCAGGCTCAGTACTGGGCTCAAAACATGCAGCCCTGAAGTCTCTCATGATTGCAGGTGGTTAAATAGAAATTCGCTGCTCAGCTGACCCGGTAGGAGCAAACGTATGCCAAAAATGTAAGCAGAATGAGCTTTTCAGTGAATAGCAGTCAGGCACATTTTAGCTAGTTTTACTTGTAAGTGGGGTTGGAAACGCTTTTCAGGATCAGTACTGGGCTCAAAACATGCAGCCCTGAGGTCTCTCATGATAGCAGGTGGTTAAATAGAAATTCGCTGCTCAGCTGACCCGGTAGGAGCAAACGTATGCCAAAAATGTAAGCAGAATGAGCTTTTCTGTGAATAGCAGCCAGGCACATTTTAGCTAGTTTTACTTGTAAGTGGGGTTGGAAACGCTTTTCAGGCTCAGTACTGCGCTCAAAACATGCAGCCCTGAGGTCTCTCATGATAGCAGGTGGTTAAGTAGAAATTTGCCACTTGGCTGACCCAGCAGGAGCAAACGTATGCCAAAAATGTACACAGAATGAGCTTTTCAGTGAATAGCAGCCAGGCACATTTTAGCTAGTTTTACTTGTAAGTGGGGTTGGAAATGCTTTTCAGACTCAGTACTGGGCTCAAAAGATGCAGCTCTGAGGTCTCTCCTGATAGGAGGTAGTTAAGTAGAACTTCGCTGCTCAGCTGACCCGGCAGGAGCAAATGTATGCCAAAAATGTACGCAGAATGAGCTTTTCAGTGAAGAGCAGCCTGGCACATTCTAGCAAGTTTTACTTGTAAGTGGGGTTGGAAACACTTTTCAGGCTCAGTACTGCGCTCAAAAGATGCAGCCCTGAGGTCTCTCATGATAGCAGGTGGTTAAGTAGAAATTTGCCACTTGGCTGACCCAGCAGGAGCAAACGTATGCCAAAAATGTACACAGAATGAGCTTTTCAGTGACTAGCATCCAGGCACATTTTAGCTAGTTTTACTTGTAAGTGGGGTTGGAAACGCTTTTCAGGATCAGTACAGGGCTCAAAACATGCAGCCCTGAGGTCTCTCATGATAGCAGGTGGTTAAATAGAAATTCGCTTCTCAGCTGACCCGGCAGGAGCAAATGTATGCCAAAAATGTACGCAGAATGAGCTTTTCAGTGAATAGCAGCCAGGCACATTTTAGCTAGTTTTACTTGTAAGTGGGGTTGGAAACGCTGTTCAGGATCAGTACTGGGTTCAAAACATGCAGCCCTGAGGTCTCTCATGATAGCAGGTGGTTAAATAGAAATTCGCTGCTCAGCTGACCCGGCAGGAGCAAACGTATGCCAAAAATGTACGCAGAATGAGCTTTTCAGTGACTAGCATCCAGGCACATTTTAGCTAGTTTTATTTGTAAGTGGGGTTGGAAACGCTTTTCAGGATCAGTACTGGGCTCAAAACGTGCAGCCCTGATGTCTCTCATGATAGCAGGTGGTTAAATAGAAATTTGCTGCTCAGCTGACCCGGCAGGAGCAAACGTATGCCAAAAATGTTCGCAGAATGAGCTTTTCAGTGAAGAGCAGCCAGGCACATTTTAGATAGTTTTACTTGTAAGTGGGGTTGGAAACGCTTTTCAGGATCAGTACTGGGCTCAAAACATGCAGCCCTGAGGTCTCTCATGATAGCAGGTGGTTAAATAGAAATTCGCTGCTCAGCTGACCCGGCAGGAGCAAACGTATGCCAAAAATGTACGCAGAATGAGCTTTTCAGTGAAGAGCAGCCAGGCACATTTTAGCTAGTTTTACTTGTAAGTGGGGTTGGAAATGCTTTTCAGGCTCAGTACTGGGCTCAAAACATGCAGCCCTGAGGTCTCTCATGATAGCAGGTGATTAAATAGAAATTCGCTGCTCAGCTGACCCGGCAGGAGCAAACGTATGCCAAAAATGTACGCAGAATGAGCTTTTCAGTGAAGAGCAGCCAGGCACATTTTAGCTAGTTTTACTTGTAAGTGGGGTTGGAAACGCTTTTCAGGCTCAGTACTGGGCTCAAAAGATGCAGCTCTGAGGTCTCTTCTGAAAGGAGGTAGTTAAGTAGAACTTCGCTTCTCAGCTGACCCGGCAGGAGCAAATGTATGCCAAAAATGTACGCAGAATGAGCTTTTCAGTGAATAGCAGCCAGGCACATTTTAGCTAGTTTTACTTGTAAGTGGGGTTGGAAACGCTTTTCAGGATCAGTACTGGGCTCAAAACATGCAGCCCTGAGGTCTCTCATGATAGTAGGTGGTTAAATAGAAATTCGCTGCTCAGCTGACCAAGCAGGAGCAAACGTATGCCAAAAATGTACGCCGAATGAGCTTTTCAGTGAAGAGCAGCCAGGCACATTCTAGCAAGTTTTACTTGTAAGTGGGGTTGGAAACGCTTTTCAGGCTCAGTACTGCGCTCAAAAGATGCAGCCCTGAGGTCTCTCATGATAGCAGGTGGTTAAGTAGAAATTTGCCTTGGATGACCCAGCAGGAGCAAACGTATGCCAAAAATGTACACAGAATGAGCTTTTCAGTGAATAGCAGCCAGGCACATTTTAGCTAGTTTTACTTGTAAGTGGGGTTGGAAACGCTTTTCAGGAACAGTACTGGGCTCAAAACATGCAGCCCTGAGGTCTCTCATGATAGCAGGTGGTTAAACAGAAATTCGCTGCTCAGCTGACCCGGTAGGAGCAAACGTATGCCAAAAATGTAAGCAGAATGAGCTTTTCTGTGAATAGCAGCCAGGCACATTTTAGCTAGTTTTACTTGTAAGTGGGGTTGGAAACGCTTTTCAGGCTCAGTACTGGGCTCAAAACATGCAGCCCTGAGGTCTCTCATGATTGCAGGTGGTTAAATAGAAATTCGCTGCTCAGCTGACCCGGTAGGAGCAAACGTATGCCAAAAATGTAAGCAGAATGAGCTTTTCAGTGAATAGCAGTCAGGCACATTTTAGCTAGTTTTACTTGTAAGTGGGGTTGGAAACGCTTTTCAGGATCAGTACTGGGCTCAAAACATGCAGCCCTGAGGTCTCTCATGATAGCAGGTGGTTAAATAGAAATTCGCTGCTCAGCTGACGCGGTAGGAGCAAACGTATGCCAAAAATGTAAGCAGAATGAGCTTTTCTGTGAATAGCAGCCAGGCACATTTTAGCTAGTTTTACTTGTAAGTGGGGTTGGAAACGCTTTTCAGGCTCAGTACTGGGCTCAAAACATGCAGCCCTGAGGTCTCTCATGATTGCAGGTGGTTAAATAGAAATTCGCTGCTCAGCTGACCCGGTAGGACCAAACGTATGCTAAAAATGTAAGCAGAATGAGCTTTTCAGTGAATAGCAGTCAGGCACATTTTAGCTAGTTTTACTTGTAAGTGGGGTTGGAAATGCTATTCAGGCTCAGTACTGGGCTCAAAAGATGCAGCTCTGAGGTCTCTCCTGATAGGAGGTAGTTAAGTGGAACTTCGCTGCACAGCTGACCCGGCAGGAGCAATTGTATGCCAAAAATGTACGCAGAATGAGCTTTTCAGTGAAGAGCAGCCAGGCACATTTTAGCTAGTTTTACTTGTAAGTGGGGTTGGAAATGCTTTTCAGGCTCAGTACTGGGCTCAAAACATGCAGCCCTGAGGTCTCTCATGATAGCAGGAGGTTAAATAGAAATTCGCTGCTCAGCTGACCCGGTAGGAGCAAACGTATGCCAAAAATGTAAGCAGAATGAGCTTTTCAGTGAATAGCAGCCAGGCACATTTTAGCTAGTTTTACTTGTAAGTGGGGTTGGAAATGCTTTTCAGGCTCAGTACTGGGCTCAAAAGATGCAGCTCTGAGGTCTCTTCTGATAGGAGGTAGTTAAGTAGAACTTCGCTGCTCAGCTGACCAAGCAGGAGCAAACGTATGCCAAAAATGTACGCAGAATGATCTTTTTAGTGAATAGCAGCCAGGCACATTTTAGCTAGTTTTACTTGTAAGTGGGGTTGGAAACGCTTTTCAGGCTCAGTACTGCGCTCAAAACATGCAGCCCTGGGGTCTCTCATGATAGCAGGTGGTTAAGTAGAAATTTGCCACTTGGCTGACCCAGCAGGAGCAAACGTATGCCAAAAATGTACACAGAATGAGCTTTTCAGTGAATAGCAGCCAGGCACATTTTAGCTAGTTTTACTTGTAAGTGGGGTTGGAAACGCTTTTCAGGATCAGTACTGGGCTCAAAACATGCAGCCCTGAGGTTTCTCATGATAGCAGGTGGTTAAATAGAAATTCGCTGCTCAGCTGACCCGGCAGGAGCAAACGTATGCCAAAAATGTACGCAGAATGAGCTTTGCAGTGAAGAGCAGCCAGGCACATTTTAGCTAGTTTTACTTGTAAGTGGGGTTGGAAATGCTTTTCAGGCTCAGTACTGGGCTCAAAACATGCAGCCCTGAGGTCTCTCATGATAGCAGGAGGTTAAATAGAAATTCGCTGCTCAGCTGACCCGGTAGGAGCAAACGTATGCCAAAAATGTAAGTAGGATGAGCTTTTCAGTGAATAGCAGCCAGGCACATTTTAGCTACTTTTACTTGTAAGTGGGGTTGGAAATGCTTTTCAGGCTCAGTACTGGGCTCAAAAGATGCAGCTCTGAGGTCTCTTCTGATAGGAGGTAGTTAAGTAGAACTTCGCTGCTCAGCTGACCAAGCAGGAGCAAACGTATGCCAAAAATGTACGCAGAATGATCTTTTCAGTGAATAGCAGCCAGGCACATTTTAGCTAGTTTTACTTGTAAGTGGGGTTGGAAACGCTTTTCAGGCTCAGTACTGCGCTCAAAACATGCAGCCCTGAGGTCTCTCATGATAGCAGGCGGTTAAGCAGAAATTTGCCACTTGGCTGACCCAGCAGGAGCAAACGTATGCCAAAAATGTACACAGAATGAGCTTTTCAGTGAATAGCAGCCAGGCACATTTTAGCTAGTTTTACTTGTAAGTGGGGTTGGAAATGCTTTTCATGCTCAGTACTGGGCTCAAAAGATGCAGCTCTGAGGTCTCTCCTGATAGGAGGTAGTTAAGTAGAACTTCGCTGCTCAGCTGACCCGGCAGGAGCAAATGTATGCCAAAAATGTACGCAGAATAAGCTTTTCAGTGAATAGCAGCCAGGCACATTTTAGCTAGTTTTACTTGTAAGTGGGGTTGGAAACGCTTTTCAGGCTCAGTACTGCGCTCAAAACATGCAGCCCTGAGGTCTGTCATGATAGCAGGTGGTTAAGTAGAAATTTGCCACTTGGCTGACCCAGCAGGAGCAAACGTATGCCAAAAATGTACACAGAATGAGCTTTTCAGTGAATAGCAGCCAGGCACATTTTAGCTAGTTTTACTTGTAAGTGGGGTTGGAAACGCTTTTCAGGATCAGTACAGGGCTCAAAACATGCAGCCCTGAGGTCTCTCATGATAGCAGCTGGTTAAATAGAAATTCGCTGCTCAGCTGACCCGGCAGGAGCAAACGTATGCCAAAAATGTACGCAGAATGAGCTTTTCAGTGACTAGCATCCAGGCACATTTTAGCTAGTTTTACTTGTAAGTGGGGTTGGAAACGCTGTTCAGGATCAGTACTGGGTTCAAAACATGCAGCCCTGAGGTCTCTCATGATAGCAGGTGGTTAAATAGAAATTCGCTGCTCAGCTGACCCGGCAGGAGCAAACGTATGCCAAAAATGTACGCAGAATGAGCTTTTCAGTGACTAGCATCCAGGCACATTTTAGCTAGTTTTACTTGTAAGTGGGGTTGGAAAAGCTTTTCAGGATCAGTACTGGGCTCAAAACGTGCAGCCCTGATGTCTCTCATGATAGCAGGTGGTTAAATAGAAATTTGCTGCTCAGCTGACCCGGCAGGAGCAAACGTATGCCAAAAATGTTCGCAGAATGAGCTTTTCAGTGAAGAGCAGCCAGGCACATTTTAGCTAGTTTTACTTGTAAGTGGGGTTGGAAACGCTTTTCAGGATCAGTACTGGGCTCAAAACGTGCAGCCCTGATGTCTCTCATGATAGCAGGTGGTTAAATAGAAATTTGCTGCTCAGCTGACCCGGCAGGAGCAAACGTATGCCAAAAATGTTCGCAGAATGAGCTTTTCAGTGAAGAGCAGCCAGGCACATTTTAGATAGTTTTACTTGTAAGTGGGGTTGGAAACGCTTTTCAGGATCAGTACTGGGCTCAAAACATGCAGCCCTGAGGTCTCTCATGATAGCAGGTGGTTAAATAGAAATTCGCTGCTCAGCTGACCCGGCAGGACCAAACGTATGCCAAAAATGTACGCAGAATGAGCTTTTCAGTGAAGAGCAGCCAGGCACATTTTAGCTAGTTTTACTTGTAAGTGGGGTTGGAAACGCTTTTCAGGCTCAGTACTGGGCTCAAAACATGCAGCCCTGAGGTCTCTCATGATAGCAGGTGATTAAATAGAAATTCGCTGCTCAGCTGACCCGGCAGGACCAAACGTATGCCAAAAATGTACGCAGAATGATCTTTTCAGTGAATAGCAGCCAGGCACATTTTAGCTAGTTTTACTTGTAAGTGGGGTTGGAAACGCTTTTCAGGATCAGTACTGGCCTCAAAACATGCAGCCCTGAGGTCTCTCATGATAGCAGGTGGTTAAATAGAAATTCGCTGCTCAGCTGACCCGGCAGGAGCAAACGTATGCCAAAAATGTACACAGAATGAGCTTTTCAGTGAATAGCAGCCAGGTACATTTTAGCTAGTTTTACTTGTAAGTGGGGTTGGAAACGCTTTTCAGGCTCAGTACTGCGCTCAAAAGATGCAGCCCTGAGGTCTCTCATGATAGCAGGTGGTTAAGTAGAAGTTTGTCCACTTGGCTGACCCAGCAGGAGCAAACGTATGCCAAAAATGTACACAGCATGAGCTTTTCAGTGAATAGCAGCCAGGCACATTTTAGCTAGTTTTACTTGTAAGTGGGGTTGGAAACGCTTTTCAGGATCAGTACTGGGCTCAAAACATGCAGCCCTGAGGTCTCTCATGATAGCAGGTGGTTAAATAGAAATTCGCTGCTCAGCTGACCCGGCAGGAGCAAACGTATGCCAAAAATGTACGCAGAATGAGCTTTTCAGTGAAGAGCAGCCAGGCACATTTTAGCTAGTTTACTTGTAAATGCTTTTCAGGCTCAGTACTGGGCTCAAAAGATGCAGCTCTGAGGTCTCTCCTGATAGGAGGTGGTTAAGTAGAAATTTGCCACTTGGCTGACCCAGCAGGAGCAAACGTATGCCAAAAATGTACACAGAAAGAGCTTTTCAGTGAAGAGCAGCCTGGCACATTCTAGCAAGTTTTACTTGTAAGTGGGGTTGGAAACACTTTTCAGGCTCAGTACTGCGCTCAAAAGATGCAGCCCTGAGGTCTCTCATGATAGCAGGTGGTTAAGTAGAAATTTGCCACTTGGCTGACCCAGCAGGAGCAAACGTATGCCAAAAATGTACACAGAAAGAGCTTTTCAGTGACTAGCATCCAGGCACATTTTAGCTAGTTTTACTTGTAAGTGGGGTTGGAAACGCTTTTCAGGATCAGTACTGGGCTCAAAACATGCAGCCCTGAGGTCTCTCATGATAGCAGGTGGTTAAATAGAAATTCGCTGCTCAGCTAACCCGGCAGGAGCAAACGTATGCCAAAAATGTTCGCAGAATGAGCTTTTCAATGAATAGCAGCCAGGCACATTTTAGCTAGTTTTACTTGTAAGTGGGGTTGGAAACGCTTTTCAGGATCAGTACTGGGCTCAAAACATGCAGCCCTGAGGTCTCTCATGATAGCAGGTGGTTAAATAGAAATTCGCTGCTCAGCTGACCAAGCAGGAGCAAACGTATGCCAAAAATGTACGCCGAATGAGCTTTTCAGTGAAGAGCAGCCAGGCACATTCTAGCAAGTTTTACTTGTAAGTGGGGTTGGAAACGCTTTTCAGGCTCAGTACTGCGCTCAAAAGATGCAGTCCTGAGGTCTCTCATGATAGCAGGTGGTTAAGTAGAAATTTGCCTTGGATGACCCAGCAGGAGCAAACGTATGCCAAAAATGTACACAGAATGAGCTTTTCAGTGAATAGCAGCCAGGCACATTTTAGCTAGTTTTACTTGTAAGTGGGGTTGGAAACGCTTTTCAGGAACAGTACTGGGCTCAAAACATGCAGCCCTGAGGTCTCTCATGATAGCAGGTGGTTAAACAGAAATTTGCTGCTCAGCTGACCCGGCAGGAGCAAACGTATGCCAAAAATGTACACAGAATGAGCTTTTCAGTGAATAGCAGCCAGGCACATTTTAGCTAGTTTTACTTGTAAGTGGGGTTGGAAACGCTTTTCAGGATCAGTACTGGGCTCAAAACATGCAGCCCTGAGGTCTCTCATGATAGCAGGTGGTTAAATAGAAATTCGCTGCTCAGCTGACCCGGTAGGAGCAAACGTATGCCAAAAATGTAAGCAGAATGAGCTTTTCTGTGAATAGCAGCCAGGCACATTTTAGCTAGTTTTACTTGTAAGTGGGGTTGGAAACGCTTTTCAGGCTCAGTACTGGGCTCAAAACATGCAGCCCTGAGGTCTCTCATGATTGCAGGTGGTTAAATAGAAATTCGCTGCTCAGCTGACCCGGTAGGAGCAAACGTATGCCAAAAATGTAAGCAGAATGAGCTTTTCAGTGAATAGCAGTCAGGCACATTTTAGCTAGTTTTACTTGTAAGTGGGGTTGGAAATGCTTTTCAGGCTCAGTACTGGGCTCAAAAGATGCAGCTCTGAGGTCTCTCCTGATAGGAGGTAGTTAAGTAGAAATTTGCCTTGGATGACCCAGCAGGAGCAAACGTATGCCAAAAATGTACACAGAAAGAGCTTTTCAGTGACTAGCATCCAGGCACATTTTAGCTAGTTTTACTTGTAAGTGGGGTTGGAAACGCTTTTCAGGATCAGTACTGGGCTCAAAACATGCAGCCCTGAGGTCTCTCATGATAGCAGGTGGTTAAATAGAAATTCGCTGCTCAGCTAACCCGGCAGGAGCAAACGTATGCCAAAAATGTTCGCAGAATGAGCTTTTCAATGAATAGCAGCCAGGCACATTTTAGCTAGTTTTACTTGTAAGTGGGGTTGGAAACGCTTTTCAGGATCAGTACTGGGCTCAAAACATGCAGCCCTGAGGTCTCTCATGATAGCAGGTGGTTAAATAGAAATTCGCTGCTCAGCTGACCAAGCAGGAGCAAACGTATGCCAAAAATGTACGCCGAATGAGCTTTTCAGTGAAGAGCAGCCAGGCACATTCTAGCAAGTTTTACTTGTAAGTGGGGTTGGAAACGCTTTTCAGGCTCAGTACTGCGCTCAAAAGATGCAGCCCTGAGGTCTCTCATGATAGCAGGTGGTTAAGTAGAAATTTGCCTTGGATGACCCAGCAGGAGCAAACGTATGCCAAAAATGTACACAGAATGAGCTTTTCAGTGAATAGCAGCCAGGCACATTTTAGCTAGTTTTACTTGTAAGTTGGGTTGGAAACGCTTTTCAGGAACAGTACTGGGCTCAAAACATGCAGCCCTGAGGTCTCTCATGATAGCAGGTGGTTAAACAGAAATTTGCTGCTCAGCTGACCCGGCAGGAGCAAACGTATGCCAAAAATGTACACAGAATGAGCTTTTCAGTGAATAGCAGCCAGGCACATTTTAGCTAGTTTTACTTGTAAGTGGGGTTGGAAACGCTTTTCAGGATCAGTACTGGGCTCAAAACATGCAGCCCTGAGGTCTCTCATGATAGCAGGTGGTTAAATAGAAATTCGCTGCTCAGCTGACCCGGTAGGAGCAAACGTATGCCAAAAATGTAAGCAGAATGAGCTTTTCTGTGAATAGCAGCCAGGCACATTTTAGCTAGTTTTACTTGTAAGTGGGGTTGGAAACGCTTTTCAGGCTCAGTACTGGGCTCAAAACATGCAGCCCTGAGGTCTCTCATGATTGCAGGTGGTTAAATAGAAATTCGCTGCTCAGCTGACCCGGTAGGAGCAAACGTATGCCAAAAATGTAAGCAGAATGAGCTTTTCAGTGAATAGCAGTCAGGCACATTTTAGCTAGTTTTACTTGTAAGTGGGGTTGGAAATGCTTTTCAGGCTCAGTACTGGGCTCAAAAGATGCAGCTCTGAGGTCTCTCCTGATAGGAGGTAGTTAAGTAGAACTTCGCTGCACAGCTGACCCGGCAGGAGCAAACGTATGCCAAAAATGTACGCAGAATGAGCTTTTCAGTGAAGAGCAGCCAGGCACATTTTAGCTAGTTTTACTTGTAAGTGGGGTTGGAAATGCTTTTCAGGCTCAGTACTGGGCTCAACATGATAGCAGGAGGTTAAATAGAAATTCGCTGCTTAGCTGACCCGGTAGGAGCAAACGTATGCCAAAAATGTAAGCAGAATGAGCTTTTCAGTGAATAGCAGCCAGGCACATTTTAGCTAGTTTTACTTGTAAGTGGGGTTGGAAATGCTTTTCAGGCTCAGAACTGGGCTCAAAAGATGCAGCTCTGAGGTCTCTTCTGATAGGAGGTAGTTAAGTAGAACTTCGCTGCTCAGCTGACCAAGCAGGACCAAACGTATGCCAAAAATGTACGCAGAATGATCTTTTCAGTGAATAGCAGCCAGGCACATTTTAGCTAGTTTTACTTGTAAGTGGGGTTGGAAACGCTTTTCAGGATCAGTACTGGCCTCAAAACATGCAGCCCTGAGGTCTCTCATGATAGCAGGTGGTTAAATAGAAATTCGCTGCTCAGCTGACCCGGCAGGAGCAAACGTATGCCAAAAATGTACACAGAATGAGCTTTTCAGTGAATAGCAGCCAGGTACATTTTAGCTAGTTTTACTTGTAAGTGGGGTTGGAAACGCTTTTCAGGCTCAGTACTGCGCTCAAAAGATGCAGCCCTGAGGTCTCTCATGATAGCAGGTGGTTAAGTAGAAATTCGCTGCTCAGCTGACCCGGCAGGAGCAAAGGTATGCCAAAAATGTACGCAGAATGAGCTTTTCAGTGAAGAGCAGCCAGGCACATTTTAGCTAGTTTTACTTGTAAGTGGGGTTGGAAATGCTTTTCAGGCTCAGTACTGGGCTCAAAAGATGCAGCTCTGAGGTCTCTCCTGATAGGACAGACTTCTTCAAACTGTGGGGCGCGTCCCCCTGGGGGGGCGCGCCGTCATCCCAGGGGGGGCGCGCACTTCACTTGAAAGTTCACCTTTGTTTTCGAAAATACCACGTCGACTCGAACGTATGTAGGTTTACTTCCTGCATTTCTTCCCCATTTTAAATGGGGATTTTGGATTGGCTAGCTCCTGCACCGCAGCCAATCAGCACTTAGTAACGCCATCACTGATCAAGTTACACAAATGAAGAGACAGCATTTTAGAAGGCAGGAAGTGCCGCGAGACCAGGAGCATAAATCTCATGAATTCTTTAACTTTTTGGGTAGTGTGGCGTTTCTTCACTCCTCCGTTTGCTGACTTTTACTTCCTTAGGTTGCTGTATTATTTGGATGCAAACAATTTTTCGATGTTTTTTAAGTCAGGGCAGAGGTGGATGGGGGAGGAGGCTGGGGTGGGGTTGGGGAAAGAGGGAACTCGAAGACACACGATGTTAGTTTTAACTATTGCGCTGGGACACGACGTGCTTATACTTTTGAAATGTAAAGAAACCTCCCTGGGGGTTTCAGCAAGGCCTATCAGCAGCAGAGGCTTACTTCTTCTCTGGGAGGCTTGCAAATGTCTTTTCTGTATCCCGTTTTTTCTAGGTATTGTGAGCAGAAACTGCAATATTTGTCTGTTTCTGTACACATGTTATTTTTTTCTCGATGGTGTAGGATGCATCAAGTAAAATTGATGTGAGGGGAGGGAAGCTTGGAGCGAATGTCTGCCCACGTTAGTAAGGTTACCAGGAAAATCTAGTGCTCCTGTCTTCAGCAGTTTTTTTTTAAATCAAATCTATTTAGGAAAGGCATGTGGCACTCCAGACCTCGTCCCTTCCTCGCTCTCACACACGTCTGCCATGGACTTTTCTTTTACAAATCAGCAATGTGTTATCTTCAGTTGGAATAACTAATCCGGGCCCAGTCTGCACTACAGCTCCCAGAATACATCATGCGGTTAATTAAAGTGAGCTGAGCAGCGCTGGTCACACCGAGTCACCTGGCAGGAAATATTGAAATGCTTCTTGTTAAGGCCTAACTATAGTAATTTGATGTATCCAACCTCAGTGTATTGTGCAGTGCCCTGGCTACCCGAGTGTGTTTGTGTTAATCAGCAAATGCCTTCTTGGCCGCGCACGATCAGGCAACTGCCTACAGTCCGTGGGTGCTAGGTGTAAAGTGTGTCACATTACAGCACATTCAGTTACTCACTGCAAAAGGGACACAGAACAGACCTCCATTGCCCCGGTGCAGGAACAGAGTGTAAATCATGATCTACTGTTACACTGACTTGCTATGCTATGAAAATATGCTTTTGCTGGCAAAGTCCTGTTGCTCAAATGGGTGCAATTCCAGATATTTATGTTCCCCTCATCTTCATTGCTTGAGTTTGCTCGTGAGAAAGTGTCAATCATACAGCCTGATTCATGAAGTGAAATTGCGCCCGCAATCGCTGCGAAAAGGCAATTGCGGGCGCAATTTCCGTAATCGGCATTCAACAACAAAATAGCGAATTCGCTAACACATATTTGCGTAGTCGCTAAAATAATCGCAGAATCCCTGCCGCAGAGCATTAGCGAATCGGAATTAGCGACACACCACGGAATCTGCGAAAATAATAGCGTAATCGCAATAGAAACACGCTATCGGCATCCAAGAACAATCGCAATGTGCGAAAAAGCCAGAAATCGCTATTTGCACGGCGCAAAATAAGGACAACTCAAAGCAGGTGGTAACCATGAAAGGCATAGAAATTTTTTTTCAAAAAACCGTTGACCTATCACCAACAGGGCCAGGCCTGACCAATCACACATAAGGACATTCAGCAGCAGCATTAGGCTTTCCACAATGCCAGGGATGTACATGGTGGTGAGGCGGCGAAGGCTACAGCGAGCAGCACGGAGGAGACGCATGAGGCAGGCAAGGATTTACCGGCTGCGGGTCACCTTGCTGGGCCAAACCAGAGAACAGATTTATGCTAAATACAGGCTGAATGGGGAAATGATCACCTGGCTGATACAAGAACTCGACCCCATCATGCAGCACCCAACAAGGCGAAACAATTCTGTGCCCACACATGTGCAGGTATTGTGCAGCCTGCACCTCCTGGCCTCCGGCAGTTTCCAGGGCATAGTAGCCGCTGCTGGGGGGATATCCCAGCCCACCATGTCACGCTGCCTCCACACTTTTGTTGACGCCATGCTCAGCCAGCTCCACCGGTACATCACATTTCCCACAAGCCAACAGGAATTGGACCTCACTAAACTACAATTTTATAATGTTGCCCATTTTCCCCATGTCCTCGGCTGCATAGACTGTACCCACGTCGCCATCTGCCCACCAGCTGGCACGGAGTATATGTACCGCAACAGAAAGTGCTACCACTCCCTCAACATACAGATGGTCTGCAATGCCAAGAGCATCATCACTGACATTGTGGCCCAGTACCCAGGGAGTACCCATGACTCCTTCATCTTCAGGCACAGCGGACTCCACACACGACTGACCAGGGGAGAGTTTGGGGAAGGACACCTACTTGGTAAGTACACTTTGTCGACAATGTCACATTGCTATGAAGTAACTGCGCTGCACAGGCAATCAACATCTGCTCCTCTCATTCAGGTGACAGTGGCTACGCCCTACGGGAATACCTCCTGACCCCTTACCTCAACCCTGCCACACCTCAGCAACGGCGCTACAATGTTGCGCACATCCGGACAAGGAACTGTATAGAAAGGACATTTGGCCTGCTCAAGAGCAGGTTCCGTATACTGCACAAGACAGGTGGGGCCATGTATTACAGTCCTGCAGCGTGCTGCCGCATTGTGGCTGTCTGTGCAATGCTTCATAACATTGCTACCAAGCGGCGGATACCAGTTGACATCTCAGGCAGTGAATCCGAGGGGGACGACCGGCCACCAGCAAATGCGCACCATGCATGCGGGGAGAACCCAGCTGAAGGCCACAGACGTCGCAACCAAATCACAGACAAATATTTCTAGCCCACCCCCTTCCCCCACCCCACATATCACAAATGCATGCTAAATATAATGATAACACAAGGCAAATGTATGCTTCAAAATAAATGTAATTGTTTGATTCACAACAGAAAAGGGACATGGAATGAACTATTTACAAAAAAAATACAGTATTCCAGCATACTGCTTGTTATTTTGCTTGGCAGGCTTATCCTCAGCCTGTGGCTGTGTCCCTGACTCAATGTCAATGCTGCTTCCTGCGCACATTTCCCAGCCGCCTTTGCGGCTCCTCATCCTCATCCAGGCCAGATGGACCAGGCGTTGCCCTGGTGCTGCGCCTAGGTGGGGGGGCCTGCGTGGCAGAATTGCTGCTCACACTGGAGGCAGCCTCACTCCCATCGTCTCCCCCAACGACAGCCGGTACCACAGGTTGGAGCAGTGGGACCACGGCGGTGGTGAGGTGCTCCAGCACTCGGGTGACCTCTTCGCAGCACTGCACCAGCTGGTGCTGCTGGGTCATTGAGCGTCGGGAGAGCTGGGAGGTGGCATTTGCTGCCACATAATTGGATCGACTGTAGGTTGCCATCTAGCTCACCAGATGGTGTTGGCGCCTGCGAGCAGCACTGCGCTGCTTCCCCAGCGCAGCTGTGTTGGCCTCCATAGCCACTGCCATGCGCTCAATGGCCGCCGTCATGCGATCCACACGCTGGCCCACTCCTGCCACATTGCGGCCAATCTTCTGCAGCTGGAGCTGGATGGCTCCTTGCTGCTGCGACTGCCTCTGGTGGAGCCGGAGCATTCGCCGCTCCACGGACATGCAGGCATGGAGATGCCCTTTGCCCCTCCTGCTCTTTTGGCGCTGTGCTACGGATGTGGCTGGGCCAGATCTTGGAGGACGAGCCGCAGGTGTCGTGGCAGCTGGCGTCGCAGGTGCAGCAGGCACTGTAGGTGCGGCAGGCACTGTAGGTGCGGCAGGCACTGTAGGTGCGGCAGGCACTGTAGGTGCGGCAGGCACTGTAGGCACATTGGTGGGGGGCCTGACCTTGGCTGGCGGTGGTCCTGCGGATTTAGCTGCAGGTAAGGTGGTGGGCCTGGCTGCTGGTGTTGCCGCAGCGGCAGGGGATGGTGGCAGGGTGGCGGGTAGGGATACCTCCTCCTGGGCCTCCTCGACGATCACCAGCCTCTCACTGTCACTGCTGTCGTCTGCACCTGTGAGGGTAAGTGGATACTCATTAGGTGCATGTGACTGTCAGACGTGCAGATGTTACATGCATGCTGGGTGACATTCCCTGGATGGCTGTGGATATGTGCGCTTGGGCACCTTTCAGGCCGCATTGTGGTACAACTACATTGTGGACATACTACGTCTCCCACTATGCCTCAGGGCATTTCCTGCTGCACAACATAGGCATGATTAAGGGCCAATGAGTGAGCCTATTTGGGCAGGGACGGTCATAAGGGACAGGGTCGCAGTCGCATGCCACTTACCTTGGGTGTTGTGGGTTGGCCGGGAGGAGTCCAGGGAGATCACACCAACACACGCCTCCATCTCCAGAGTGTCCTCAACCTGGTCCTCCAGGGGGGTGTTGGGTGGGACAGTCGGTCCACCACCTCCGGTGCCTGATGACTCTCCGAGACGCGCCGCCACCCTCTCCTTGGCACGCCCTCGGAGGTCGTACCAGCGCTTCTTGATTTCTTCGATTGACCTTGCCGCTACGCCAACTGCGTTCACGCTGGAGGCAATCCCCACCCAGATCCTCCTCTTCTCCTGCTCGGGGACCCTCCTCGAGTTTGCACCGAACAGCTGGGCGTGGTGGGCCACCACCCCTTCAATCAGGCTCTCCAACTCCGACTCGGAGAATTTCAGCTTGCGCTTTCGGCTAGCGCTGTTGCTGGGGCCGGGCAGTGGTTCTTCAGCCATGGCGGGCGCAATTTCTGCCGGGTCGGGATTTGCTATCGGCGGTTAGGCGGCTGCTTTCCGTCGTCTCGAGTCGGATGACTGCGTCACTGTGGTGTTTGGAGGTGCGATTTGGCAGCTTCCTGGTTGTGATGTCATCACGGTGCTCGGAATGCGTAATCCCGTATTTCCGGATCCCGCGATAATGCGACACGCAATCCCGATCGCACAGGATTGCGAGTCGCTATCCCGTGCGATCGGGATTGCGTGTCGCAATCCCGATCGCTGGTGGGCGGAAAATGCGAATTTTTTGCGTTTTTTGTTGGTCGCTAACGGAATTTGCGCCCGCGTGCGAGTCGCTATTTTTTCACATGAAAATACATGAATGCCGTTTTGCGTGTCCTCAATTGCGATTCGCTATGAATCGCTATTAGGGACACGCAAAACGGCCCGTACATGAATCAGGCTGTATAGTCATTGAAAAGTCACTCACAATTACACTGAAATTATAAAAATGTCACACATAGCAATCTGAAACCTTTACACACCCATACCTCTGTAGTGTAAAGAAACATGTTTGGGGGTTTCGGCAAGGCCTGTAGGAACTGTGTGCATAAATATAGACAACAAAAACCAGGAGCACAGCGCCTTCTCCTGTTCAAAGAGATTCTAATTTTTACATTATTACAAAAACTCATATCCAAATGGGAATCACCAATTCAACCTTGGACAGCCACTTATTACCAAACAAAAGAACAACACAAGAGAGCAAAGACATTTTATTTTTAGGAAGTAAAGCAAGAGAGCCTCATCCTCACGGAATCTGTACGCACAGCACAATTGCTATCAAAACTCTCTTGCATTTTAGCTCTTCCTATTTATGTGAGATTGGGTTATCGGTGCTTGCTATATTAAAGAATAAGTACAGTTCAAAACTGGATGTGGAACACAACCTGAGGATGGCTGTCGCGAAAATCCATCCACAGATTGACCGTCTCTGTGGCAAAAAACAGGCACACCCGTCACATTAATGTTGATGGTGTTATAATCAATCTATGTCGTGTAAAACGAAGCATCCTAGTAAAAACAATTTCCGCACATTTTATCTTGGAAAATTGTGTTTTGAGCTGTGTAATAAGCCTTTGTCATTTAACCACACTCACTAAACACTCTTATTGTATTGAACATTATTTGCCGATATGGCCAGGTTATGCGGGTGGCAGTCGAATATGTAGTGTACCACATTCCCGAAATTTCTGTCAGGTGGTGGGGGGCCCGACATTTAAAAAAATTCAGCTGGGGGGCTCAACCTACAAAAGTTTGAAGACCTTTGTGATAGGAGGTAGTTAAGTAGAACTTCGCTGCTCAGCTGACCCGGCAGGAGCAAATGTATGCCAAAAATGTACGCAGAATGAGCTTTTCAGTGAAGAGCAGCCTGACACATTCTAGCAAGTTTTACTTGTAAGTGGGGTTGGATACACTTTTCAGGCTCAGTACTGCGCTCAAAAGATGCAGCCCTGAGGTCTCTCATGATAGCAGGTGGTTAAGTAGAAATTTGCCACTTGGCTGACCCAGCAGGAGCAAACGTATGCCAAAAATGTACACAGAATGAGCTTTTCAGTGACTAGCATCCAGGCACATTTTAGCTAGTTTTACTTGTAAGTGGGGTTGTAAACGCTTTTCAGGATCAGTACTGGGCTCAAAACATGCAGCCCTGAGGTCTCTCATGATAGCAGGTGGTTAAATAGAAATTCGCTGCTCAGCTGACCCGGCAGGAGCAAACGTATGCCAAAAATGTACACAGAATGAGCTTTTCAGTGACTAGCAGCCAGGCACATTTTAGCTAGTTTTACTTGTAAGTGGGGTTGGAAACGCTTTTCAGGCTCAGTACTGGGCTCAAAACATGCAGCCCTGAGGTCTCTCATGATTGCAGGTGGTTAAATAGAAATTCGCTGCTCAGCTGACCCGGTAGGAGCAAACGTATGCCAAAAATGTAAGCAGAATGAGCTTTTCAGTGAATAGCAGTCAGGCACATTTTAGCTAGTTTTACTTGTAAGTGGGGTTGGAAATGCTTTTCAGGCTCAGTACTGGGCTCAAAAGATGCAGCTCTGAGGTCTCTCCTGATAGGAGGTAGTTAAGTAGAACTTCGCTGCACAGCTGACCCGGCAGGAGCAAACGTATGCCAAAAATGTACGCAGAATGAGCTTTTCAGTGAAGAGCAGCCAGGCACATTTTAGCTAGTTTTACTTGTAAGTGGGGTTGGAAATGCTTTTCAGGCTCAGTACTGGGCTCAACATGATAGCAGGAGGTTAAATAGAAATTCGCTGCTCAGCTGACCCGGTAGGAGCAAACGTATGCCAAAAATGTAAGCAGAATGAGCTTTTCAGTGAATAGCAGCCAGGCACATTTTAGCTAGTTTTACTTGTAAGTGGGGTTGGAAATGCTTTTCAGGCTCAGAACTGGGCTCAAAAGATGCAGCTCTGAGGTCTCTTCTGATAGGAGGTAGTTAAGTAGAACTTCGCTGCTCAGCTGACCAAGCAGGACCAAACGTATGCCAAAAATGTACGCAGAATGATCTTTTCAGTGAATAGCAGCCAGGCACATTTTAGCTAGTTTTACTTGTAAGTGGGGTTGGAAACGCTTTTCAGGATCAGTACTGGCCTCAAAACATGCAGCCCTGAGGTCTCTCATGATAGCAGGTGGTTAAATAGAAATTCGCTGCTCAGCTGACCCGGCAGGAGCAAACGTATGCCAAAAATGTACACAGAATGAGCTTTTCAGTGAATAGCAGCCAGGTACATTTTAGCTAGTTTTACTTGTAAGTGGGGTTGGAAACGCTTTTCAGGCTCAGTACTGCGCTCAAAAGATGCAGCCCTGAGGTCTCTCATGATAGCAGGTGGTTAAGTAGAAGTTTGTCCACTTGGCTGACCCAGCAGGAGCAAACGTATGCCAAAAATGTACACAGCATGAGCTTTTCAGTGAATAGCAGCCAGGCACATTTTAGCTAGTTTTACTTGTAAGTGGGGTTGGAAACGCTTTTCAGGATCAGTACTGGCCTCAAAACATGCAGCCCTGAGGTCTTCAATGATAGCAGGTGGTTAAATAGAAATTCGCTGCTCAGCTGACCCGGCAGGAGCAAACGTATGCCAAAAATGTACACAGAATGAGCTTTTCAGTGAATAGCAGCCAGGTACATTTTAGCTAGTTTTACTTGTAAGTGGGGTTGGAAACGCTTTTCAGGATCAGTACTGGGCTCAAAACATGCAGCCCTGAGGTCTCTCGTGATAGCAGGTGGTTAAATAGAAATTCGCTGCTCAGCTGACCCGGCAGGAGCAAAGGTATGCCAAAAATGTACGCAGAATGAGCTTTTCAGTGAAGAGCAGCCAGGCACATTTTAGCTAGTTTTACTTGTAAGTGGGGTTGGAAATGCTTTTCAGGCTCAGTACTGGGCTCAAAAGATGCAGCTCTGAGGTCTCTCCTGATAGGACAGACTTCTTCAAACTGTGGGGCGCGCCCCCCTGGGGGGGCGCGCCGTCATCCCAGGGGGGGCGCGCACTTCACTTGAAAGTTCACCTTTGTTTTCGAAAATACCACGTCGACTCGAACGTATGTAGGTTTACTTCCTGCATTTCTTCCCCATTTTAAATGGGGATTTTGGATTGGCTAGCTCCTGCACCGCAGCCAATCAGCACTTAGTAACGCCATCACTGATCAAGTTACACAAATGAAGAGACAGCATTTTAGAAGGCAGGAAGTGCCGCGAGACCAGGAGCATAAATCTCATGAATTCTTTAACTTTTTGGGTAGTGTGGCGTTTCTTCACTCCTCCGTTTGCTGACTTTTACTTCCTTAGGTTGCTGTATTATTTGGATGCAAACAATTTTTCGATGTTTTTTAAGTCAGGGCAGAGGTGGATGGGGGAGGAGGCTGGGGTGGGGTTGGGGAAAGAGGGAACTCGAAGACACACGATGTTAGTTTTAACTATTGCGCTGGGACACGACGTGCTTATACTTTTGAAATGTAAAGAAACCTCCCTGGGGGTTTCAGCAAGGCCTATCAGCAGCAGAGGCTTACTTCTTCTCTGGGAGGCTTGCAAATGTCTTTTCTGTATCCCGTTTTTTCTAGGTATTGTGAGCAGAAACTGCAATATTTGTCTGTTTCTGTACACATGTTATTTTTTTCTCGATGGTGTAGGATGCATCAAGTAAAATTGATGTGAGGGGAGGGAAGCTTGGAGCGAATGTCTGCCCACGTTAGTAAGGTTACCAGGAAAATCTAGTGCTCCTGTCTTCAGCAGTTTTTTTTTAAATCAAATCTATTTAGGAAAGGCATGTGGCACTCCAGACCTCGTCCCTTCCTCGCTCTCACACACGTCTGCCATGGACTTTTCTTTTACAAATCAGCAATGTGTTATCTTCAGTTGGAATAACTAATCCGGGCCCAGTCTGCACTACAGCTCCCAGAATACATCATGCGGTTAATTAAAGTGAGCTGAGCAGCGCTGGTCACACCGAGTCACCTGGCAGGAAATATTGAAATGCTTCTTGTTAAGGCCTAACTATAGTAATTTGATGTATCCAACCTCAGTGTATTGTGCAGTGCCCTGGCTACCCGAGTGTGTTTGTGTTAATCAGCAAATGCCTTCTTGGCCGCGCACGATCAGGCAACTGCCTACAGTCCGTGGGTGCTAGGTGTAAAGTGTGTCACATTACAGCACATTCAGTTACTCACTGCAAAAGGGACACAGAACAGACCTCCATTGCCCCGGTGCAGGAACAGAGTGTAAATCATGATCTACTGTTACACTGACTTGCTATGCTATGAAAATATGCTTTTGCTGGCAAAGTCCTGTTGCTCAAATGGGTGCAATTCCAGATATTTATGTTCCCCTCATCTTCATTGCTTGAGTTTGCTCGTGAGAAAGTGTCAATCATAGTCATTGAAAAGTCACTCACAATTACACTGAAATTATAAAAATGTCACACATAGCAATCTGAAACCTTTACACACCCATACCTCTGTAGTGTAAAGAAACATGTTTGGGGGTTTCGGCAAGGCCTGTAGGAACTGTGTGCATAAATATAGACAACAAAAACCAGGAGCACAGCGCCTTCTCCTGTTCAAAGAGATTCTAATTTTTACATTATTACAAAAACTCATATCCAAATGGGAATCACCAATTCAACCTTGGACAGCCACTTATTACCAAACAAAAGAACAACACAAGAGAGCAAAGACATTTTATTTTTAGGAAGTAAAGCAAGAGAGCCTCATCCTCACGGAATCTGTACGCACAGCACAATTGCTATCAAAACTCTCTTGCATTTTAGCTCTTCCTATTTATGTGAGATTGGGTTATCGGTGCTTGCTATATTAAAGAATAAGTACAGTTCAAAACTGGATGTGGAACACAACCTGAGGATGGCTGTCGCGAAAATCCATCCACAGATTGACCGTCTCTGTGGCAAAAAACAGGCACACCCGTCACATTAATGTTGATGGTGTTATAATCAATCTATGTCGTGTAAAACGAAGCATCCTAGTAAAAACAATTTCCGCACATTTTATCTTGGAAAATTGTGTTTTGAGCTGTGTAATAAGCCTTTGTCATTTAACCACACTCACTAAACACTCTTATTGTATTGAACATTATTTGCCGATATGGCCAGGTTATGCGGGTGGCAGTCGAATATGTAGTGTACCACATTCCCGAAATTTCTGTCAGGTGGTGGGGGGGCCCGACATTTAAAAAAATTCAGCTGGGGGGCTCAACCTACAAAAGTTTGAAGACCTCTGTGATAGGAGGTAGTTAAGTAGAACTTCGCTGCTCAGCTGACCCGGCAGGAGCAAATGTATGCCAAAAATGTACGCAGAATGAGCTTTTCAGTGAAGAGCAGCCTGGCACATTCTAGCAAGTTTTACTTGTAAGTGGGGTTGGATACACTTTTCAGGCTCAGTACTGCGCTCAAAAGATGCAGCCCTGAGGTCTCTCATGATAGCAGGTGGTTAAGTAGAAATTTGCCACTTGGCTGACCCAGCAGGAGCAAACGTATGCCAAAAATGTACACAGAATGAGCTTTTCAGTGACTAGCATCCAGGCACATTTTAGCTAGTTTTACTTGTAAGTGGGGTTGGAAACGCTTTTCAGGATCAGTACTGGGCTCAAAACATGCAGCCCTGAGGTCTCTCTTGATAGCAGGTGGTTAAATAGAAATTCGCTGCTCAGCTGACCCGGCAGGAGCAAACGTATGCCAAAAATGTACACAGAATGAGCTTTTCAGTGACTAGCAGCCAGGCACATTTTAGCTAGTTTTACTTGTAAGTGCGGTTGGAAACGCTTTTCAGGATCAGTACTGGGCTCAAAACATGCAGCGCTGAGGTCTCTCATGATAGCAGGTGGTTAAATAGAAATTCGCTGCTCAGCTGACCCGGCAGGAGCAAACGTATGCCAAAAATGTTCGCAGAATGAGCTTTTCAGTGAAGAGCAGCCAGGCACATTTTAGCTAGTTTTACTTGTAAGTGGGGTTGGAAACGCTTTTCAGGCTCAGTACTGGGCTCAAAAGATGCAGCTCTGAGGTCTCTTCTGATAGGAGGTAGTTAAGTAGAACTTCGCTTCTCAGCTGACCCGGCAGGAGCAAATGTATGCCAAAAATGTACGCAGAATGAGCTTTTCAGTGAATAGCAGCCAGGCACATTTTAGCTAGTTTTACTTGTAAGTGGGGTTGGAAACGCTTTTCAGGAACAGTACTGGGCTCAAAACAAGCAGCCCTGAGGTCTCTCATGATAGCAGGAGGTTAAATAGAAATTCGCTGCTCAGCTGACCCAGTAGGAGCAAACGTATGCCAAAAATGTAAGCAGAATGAGCTTTTCAGTGAATACCAGCCAGGCACATTTTAGCTAGTTTTACTTGTAAGTGGGGTTGGAAACGCTTTTCAGGATCAGTACTGGGCTCAAAACATGCAGCCCTGAGGTCTCTCATGATAGCAGGTGGTTAAGTAGAAATTTGCCACTTGGCTGACCCAGCAGGAGCAAACGTATGCCAAAAATGTACACAGAATGAGCTTTTCAGTGAATAGCAGCCAGGCACATTTTAGCTCGTTTTACTTGTAAGTGGGGTTGGAAACGCTTTTCAGGATCAGTACTGGGCTCAAAACATGCAGCCCTGAGGTCTCTCATGATAGCAGGTGGTTAAATAGAAATTCGCTGCTCATCTGACCCGGCAGGAGCAAACGTATGCCAAAAATGTACGCAGAATGAGCTTTTCAGTGAAGAGCAGCCAGGCACATTTTAGCTAGTTTTACTTGTAAGTGGGGTTGGAAACGCTTTTCAGGAACAGTACTGGGCTCAAAACATGCAGCCCTGAGGTCTCTCATGATAGCAGGTGGTTAAACAGAAATTCGCTGCTCAGCTGACCCGGTAGGAGCAAACGTATGCCAAAAATGTAAGCAGAATTAGCTTTTCTGTGAATAGCAGCCAGGCACATTTTAGCTAGTTTTACTTGTAAGTGGGGTTGGAAACGCTTTTCAGGCTCAGTACTGGGCTCAAAACATGCAGCCCTGAGGTCTCTCATGATTGCAGGTGGTTAAATAGAAATTCGCTGCTCAGCTGACCCGGTAGGAGCAAACGTATGCCAAAAATGTAAGCAGAATGAGCTTTTCAGTGAATAGCAGCCAGGCACATTTTAGCTAGTTTTACTTGTAAGTGGGGTTGGAAACGCTTTTCAGGATCAGTACTGGGCTCAAAACAAGCAGCCCTGAGGTCTCTCATGATAGTAGGTGGTTAAATAGAAATTCGCTGCTCAGCTGACCAAGCAGGAGCAAACGTATGCCAAAAATGTACGCCGAATGAGCTTTTCAGTGAAGAGCAGCCAGGCACATTCTAGCAAGTTTTACTTGTAAGTGGGGTTGGAAACGCTTTTCAGGCTCAGTACTGCGCTCAAAAGATGCAGCCCTGAGGTCTCTCATGATAGCAGGTGGTTAAGTAGAAATTTGCCTTGGATGACCCAGCAGGAGCAAACGTATGCCAAAAATGTACACAGAATGAGCTTTTCAGTGAATAGCAGCCAGGCACATTTTAGCTAGTTTTACTTGTAAGTGGGGTTGGAAACGCTTTTCAGGAACAGTACTGGGCTCAAAACATGCAGCCCTGAGGTCTCTCATGATAGCAGGTGGTTAAACAGAAATTCGCTGCTCAGCTGACCCGGTAGGAGCAAACGTATGCCAAAAATGTAAGCAGAATGAGCTTTTCTGTGAATAGCAGCCAGGCACATTTTAGCTAGTTTTACTTGTAAGTGGGGTTGGAAACGCTTTTCAGGCTCAGTACTGGGCTCAAAACATGCAGCCCTGAGGTCTCTCATGATTGCAGGTGGTTAAATAGAAATTCGCTGCTCAGCTGACCCGGTAGGAGCAAACGTATGCCAAAAATGTAAGCAGAATGAGCTTTTCAGTGAATAGCAGCCAGGCACATTTTAGCTACTTTTACTTGTAAGTGGGGTTGGAAATGCTTTTCAGGCTCAGTACTGCGCTCAAAACATGCAGCCCTGAGGTCTCTCATGATAGCAGGTGGTTAAGTAGAAATTTGCCACTTGGCTGACCCAGCAGGAGCAAACGTATGCCAAAAATGTACACAGAATGAGCTTTTCAGTGAATAGCAGCCAGGCACATTTTAGCTAGTTTTACTTGTAAGTGGGGTTGGAAATGCTTTTCAGGCTCAGTACTGGGCTCAAAAGATGCAGCTCTGAGGTCTCTCCTGATAGGAGGTAGTTAAGTAGAACTTCGCTGCTCAGCTGACCCGGCAGGAGCAAATGTATGCCAAAAATGTACGCAGAATGAGCTTTTCAGTGAAGAGCAGCCTGGCACATTCTAGCAAGTTTTACTTGTAAGTGGGGTTGGAAACACTTTTCAGGCTCAGTACTGCGCTCAAAAGATGCAGCCCTGAGGTCTCTCATGATAGCAGGTGGTTAAGTAGAAATTTGCCACTTGGCTGACCCAGCAGGAGCAAACGTATGCCAAAAATGTACACAGAATGAGCTTTTCAGTGACTAGCATCCAGGCACATTTTAGCTAGTTTTACTTGTAAGTGGGGTTGGAAACGCTTTTCAGGATCAGTACAGGGCTCAAAACATGCAGCCCTGAGGTCTCTCATGATAGCAGGTGGTTAAATAGAAATTCGCTTCTCAGCTGACCCGGCAGGAGCAAATGTATGCCAAAAATGTACGCAGAATGAGCTTTTCAGTGAATAGCAGCCAGGCACATTTTAGCTAGTTTTACTTGTAAGTGGGGTTGGAAACGCTGTTCAGGATCAGTACTGGGCTCAAAACATGCAGCCCTGAGGTCTCTCATGATAGCAGGTGGTTAAATAGAAATTCGCTGCTCAGCTGATCCGGCAGGAGCAAACGTATGCCAAAAATGTACGCAGAATGAGCTTTTCAGTGACTAGCAGCCAGGCACATTTTAGCTAGTTTTACTTGTAAGTGGGGTTGGAAACGCTTTTCATGATCAGTACTGGGCTCAAAACATGCAGCCCTGAGGTCTCTCATGATAGCAGGTGGTTAAATAGAAATTCGCTGCTCAGCTGACCCGGCAGGAGCAAACGTATGCCAAAAATGTACACAGAATGAGCTTTTCAGTGACTAGCATCCAGGCACATTTTAGCTAGTTTTACTTGTAAGTGGGGTTGGAAACGCTTTTCAGGATCAGTACAGGGCTCAAAACATGCAGCCCTGAGGTCTCTCATGATAGCAGGTGGTTAAATAGAAATTCGCTTCTCAGCTGACCCGGCAGGAGCAAATGTATGCCAAAAATGTACGCAGAATGAGCTTTTCAGTGAATAGCAGCCAGGCACATTTTAGCTAGTTTTACTTGTAAGTGGGGTTGGAAACGCTGTTCAGGATCAGTACTGGGCTCAAAACATGCAGCCCTGAGGTCTCTCATGATAGCAGGTGGTTAAATAGAAATTCGCTGCTCAGCTGATCCGGCAGGAGCAAACGTATGCCAAAAATGTACGCAGAATGAGCTTTTCAGTGACTAGCAGCCAGGCACATTTTAGCTAGTTTTACTTGTAAGTGGGGTTGGAAACGCTTTTCATGATCAGTACTGGGCTCAAAACATGCAGCCCTGAGGTCTCTCATGATAGCAGGTGGTTAAATAGAAATTCGCTGCTCAGCTGACCCGGCAGGAGCAAACGTATGCCAAAAATGTACGCAGAATGAGCTTTTCAGTGAAGAGTAGCCAGGCACATTTTAGCTAGTTTTACTTGTAAATGCTTTTCAGGCTCAGTACTGGGCTCAAAAGATGCAGCTCTGAGGTCTCTCCTGATAGGAGGTGGTTAAGTAGAAATTTGCCACTTGGCTGACCCAGCAGGAGCAAACGTATGCCAAAAATGTACACAGAAAGAGCTTTTCAGTGAAGAGCAGCCTGGCACATTCTAGCAAGTTTTACTTGTAAGTGGGGTTGGAAACACTTTTCAGGCTCAGTACTGCGCTCAAAAGATGCAGCCCTGAGGTCTCTCATGATAGCAGGTGGTTAAATAGAAATTCGCTTCTCAGCTGACCCGGCAGGAGCAAATGTATGCCAAAAATGTACGCAGAATGAGCTTTTCAGTGAATAGCAGCCAGGCACATTTTAGCTAGTTTTACTTGTAAGTGGGGTTGGAAACGCTGTTCAGGATCAGTACTGGGCTCAAAACATGCAGCCCTGAGGTCTCTCATGATAGCAGGTGGTTAAATAGAAATTCGCTGCTCAGCTAACCCGGCAGGAGCAAACGTATGCCAAAAATGTTCGCAGAATGAGCTTTTCAATGAATAGCAGCCAGGCACATTTTAGCTAGTTTTACTTGTAAGTGGGGTTGGAAACACTTTTCAGGATCAGTACTGGGCTCAAAACATGCAGCCCTGAGGTCTCTCATGATAGCAGGTGGTTAAATAGAAATTCGCTGCTCAGCTGACCAAGCAGGAGCAAACGTATGCCAAAAATGTACGCCGAATGAGCTTTTCAGTGAAGAGCAGCCAGGCACATTCTAGCAAGTTTTACTTGTAAGTGGGGTTGGAAACGCTTTTCAGGCTCAGTACTGCGCTCAAAAGATGCAGCCCTGAGGTCTCTCATGATAGCAGGTGGTTAAGTAGAAATTTGCCTTGGATGACCCAGCAAGCAAACGTATGCCAAAAATGTACACAGAATGAGCTTTTCAGTGAATAGCAGCCAGGCACATTTTAGCTAGTTTTACTTGTAAGTGGGGTTGGAAACGCTTTTCAGGAACAGTACTGGGCTCAAAACATGCAGCCCTGAGGTCTCTCATGATAGCAGGTGGTTAAATAGAAATTCGCTGCTCAGCTGACCCGGCAGGAGCAAACGTATGCCAAAAATGTACGCATAATGAGCTTTTCAGTGACTAGCAGCCAGGCACATTTTAGCTAGTTTTACTTGTAAGTGGGGTTGGAAACGCTTTTCATGATCAGTACTGGGCTCAAAACATGCAGCCCTGAGGTCTCTCATGATAGCAGGTGGTTAAATAGAAATTCGCTGCTCAGCTGACCCGGCAGGAGCAAACGTATGCCAAAAATGTACGCAGAATGAGCTTTTCAGTGAAGAGTAGCCAGGCACATTTTAGCTAGTTTTACTTGTAAATGCTTTTCAGGCTCAGTACTGGGCTCAAAAGATGCAGCTCTGAGGTCTCTCCTGATAGGAGGTGGTTAAGTAGAAATTTGCCACTTGGCTGACCCAGCAGGAGCAAACGTATGCCAAAAATGTACACAGAAAGAGCTTTTCAGTGAAGAGCAGCCTGGCACATTCTAGCAAGTTTTACTTGTAAGTGGGGTTGGAAACACTTTTCAGGCTCAGTACTGCGCTCAAAAGATGCAGCCCTGAGGTCTCTCATGATAGCAGGTGGTTAAGTAGAAATTTGCCACTTGGCTGACCCAGCAGGAGCAAACGTATGCCAAAAATGTACACAGAAAGAGCTTTTCAGTGACTAGCATCCAGGCACATTTTAGCTAGTTTTACTTGTAAGTGGGGTTGGAAACGCTTTTCAGGATCAGTACTGGGCTCAAAACATGCAGCCCTGAGGTCTCTCATGATAGCAGGTGGTTAAATAGAAATTCGCTGCTCAGCTAACCCGGCAGGAGCAAACGTATGCCAAAAATGTTCGCAGAATGAGCTTTTCAATGAATAGCAGCCAGGCACATTTTAGCTAGTTTTACTTGTAAGTGGGGTTGGAAACGCTTTTCAGGATCAGTACTGGGCTCAAAACATGCAGCCCTGAGGTCTCTCATGATAGCAGGTGGTTAAATAGAAATTCGCTGCTCAGCTGACCAAGCAGGAGCAAACGTATGCCAAAAATGTACGCCGAATGAGCTTTTCAGTGAAGAGCAGCCAGGCACATTCTAGCAAGTTTTACTTGTAAGTGGGGTTGGAAACGCTTTTCAGGCTCAGTACTGCGCTCAAAAGATGCAGCCCTGAGGTCTCTCATGATAGCAGGTGGTTAAGTAGAAATTTGCCTTGGATGACCCAGCAAGCAAACGTATGCCAAAAATGTACACAGAATGAGCTTTTCAGTGAATAGCAGCCAGGCACATTTTAGCTAGTTTTACTTGTAAGTGGGGTTGGAAACGCTTTTCAGGAACAGTACTGGGCTCAAAACATGCAGCCCTGAGGTCTCTCATGATAGCAGGTGGTTAAACAGAAATTTGCTGCTCAGCTGACCCGGCAGGAGCAAACGTATGCCAAAAATGTACACAGAATGAGCTTTTCTGTGAATAGCAGCCAGGCACATTTTAGCTAGTTTTACTTGTAAGTGGGGTTGGAAACGCTTTTCAGGATCAGTACTGGGCTCAAAACATGCAGCCCTGAGGTCTCTCATGATAGCAGGTGGTTAAATAGAAATTCGCTGCTCAGCTGACCCGGTAGGAGCAAACGTATGCCAAAAATGTAAGCAGAATTAGCTTTTCTGTGAATAGCAGCCAGGCACATTTTAGCTAGTTTTACTTGTAAGTGGGGTTGGAAACGCTTTTCAGGCTCAGTACTGGGCTCAAAACATGCAGCCCTGAGGTCTCTCATGATTGCAGGTGGTTAAATAGAAATTCGCTGCTCAGCTGACCCGGTAGGAGCAAACGTATGCCAAAAATGTAAGCAGAATGAGCTTTTCAGTGAATAGCAGCCAGGCACATTTTAGCTAGTTTTACTTGTAAGTGGGGTTGGAAACGCTTTTCAGGATCAGTACTGGGCTCAAAACATGCAGCCCTGAGGTCTCTCATGATAGTAGGTGGTTAAATAGAAACTCGCTGCTCAGCTGACCAAGCAGGAGCAAATGTATGCCAAAAATGTACGCCGAATGAGCTTTTCAGTGAAGAGCAGCCAGACACATTCTAGCAAGTTTTACTTGTAAGTGGGGTTGGAAACGCTTTTCAGGCTCAGTACTGCGCTCAAAAGATGCAGCCCTGAGGTCTCTCATGATAGCAGGTGGTTAAGTAGAAATTTGCCTTGGATGACCCAGCAGGAGCAAACGTATGCCAAAAATGTACACAGAATGAGCTTTTCAGTGAATAGCAGCGAGGCACATTTTAGCTAGTTTTACTTGTAAGTGGGGTTGGAAACGCTTTTCAGGAACAGTACTGGGCTCAAAACATGCAGCCCTGAGGTCTCTCATGATAGCAGGTGGTTAAACAGAAATTCGCTGCTCAGCTGACCCGGTAGGAGCAAACGTATGCCAAAAATGTAAGCAGAATGAGCTTTTCTGTGAATAGCAGCCAGGCACATTTTAGCTAGTTTTACTTGTAAGTGGGGTTGGAAACGCTTTTCAGGATCAGTACTGGGCTCAAAACATGCAGCCCTGAGGTCTCTCATGATAGCAGGTGGTTAAATAGAAATTCGCTGCTCAGCTGACCCGGTAGGAGCAAACGTATGCCAAAAATGTAAGCAGAATGAGCTTTTCTGTGAATAGCAGCCAGGCACATTTTAGCTAGTTTTACTTGTAAGTGGGGTTGGAAACGCTTTTCAGGCTCAGTACTGGGCTCAAAACATGCAGCCCTGAGGTCTCTCATGATTGCAGGTGGTTAAATAGAAATTCGCTGCTCAGCTGACCCGGTAGGAGCAAACGTATGCCAAAAATGTAAGCAGAATGAGCTTTTCAGTGAATAGCAGTCAGGCACATTTTAGCTAGTTTTACTTGTAAGTGGGGTTGGAAATGCTTTTCAGGCTCAGTACTGGGCTCAAAAGATGCAGCTCTGAGGTCTCTCCTGATAGGAGGTAGTTAAGTAGAACTTCGCTGCACAGCTGACCCGGCAGGAGCAAACGTATGCCAAAAATGTACGCAGAATGAGCTTTTCAGTGAAGAGCAGCCAGGCACATTTTAGCTAGTTTTACTTGTAAGTGGGGTTGGAAATGCTTTTCAGGCTCAGTACTGGGCTCAAAACATGCAGCCCTGAGGTCTCTCATGATAGCAGGAGGTTAAATAGAAATTCGCTGCTCAGCTGACCCGGTAGGAGCAAACGTATGCCAAAAATGTAAGCAGAATGAGCTTTCAGTGAAAGGCAGCCAGGCACATTTTAGCTAGTTTTACTTGTAAGTGGGGTTGGAAATGCTTTTCAGGCTCAGTACTGGGCTCAAAAGATGCAGCTCTGAGGTCTCTTCTGATAGGAGGTAGTTAAGTAGAACTTCGCTGCTCAGCTGACCAAGCAGGAGCAAACGTATGCCAAAAATGTACGCAGAATGATCTTTTTAGTGAATAGCAGCCAGGCACATTTTAGCTAGTTTTACTTGTAAGTGGGGTTGGAAACGCTTTTCAGGCTCAGTACTGCGCTCAAAACATGCAGCCCTGAGGTCTCTCATGATAGTAGGTGGTTAAGTAGAAATTTGCCACTTGGCTGACCCAGCAGGAGCAAACGTATGCCAAAAATGTACACAGAATGAGCTTTTCAGTGAATAGCAGCCAGGCACATTTTAGCTAGTTTTACTTGTAAGTGGGGTTGGAAACGCTTTTCAGGATCAGTACTGGGCTCAAAACATGCAGCCCTGAGGTTTCTCATGATAGCAGGTGGTTAAATAGAAATTCGCTGCTCAGCTGACCCGGCAGGAGCAAACGTATGCCAAAAATGTACGCAGAATGAGCTTTTCAGTGAAGAGCAGCCAGGCACATTTTAGCTAGTTTTACTTGTAAGTGGGGTTGGAAATGCTTTTCAGGCTCAGTACTGGGCTCAAAACATGCAGCCCTGAGGTCTCTCATGATAGCAGGAGGTTAAATAGAAATTCGCTGCTCAGGTGACCCGGTAGGAGCAAACGTATGCCAAAAATGTAAGCAGAATGAGCTTTTCAGTGAATAGCAGCCAGGCACATTTTAGCTACTTTTACTTGTAAGTGGGGTTGGAAATGCTTTTCAGGCTCAGTACTGGGCTCAAAAGATGCAGCTCTGAGGTCTCTTCTGATAGGAGGTAGTTAAGTAGAACTTCGCTGCTCAGCTGACCAAGCAGGAGCAAACGTATGCCAAAAATGTATGCAGAATGATCTTTTCAGTGAATAGCAGCCAGGCACATTTTAGCTAGTTTTACTTGTAAGTGGGGTTGGAAACGCTTTTCAGGCTCAGTACTGCGCTCAAAAACATGCAGCCCTGAGGTCTCTCATGATAGCAGGTGGTTAAGTAGAAATTTGCCACTTGGCTGACCCAGCAGGAGCAAACGTATGCCAAAAATGTACACAGAATGAGCTTTTCAGTGAATAGCAGCCAAGCACATTTTAGCTAGTTTTACTTGTAAGTGGGGTTGGAAATGCTTTTCAGGCTCAGTACTGGGCTCAAAAGATGCAGCTCTGAGGTCTCTCCTGATAGGAGGTAGTTAAGTAGAACTTCGCTGCTCACCTGACCCGGCAGGAGCAAATGTATGCCAAAAATGTACGCAGAATGAGCTTTTCAGTGAAGAGCAGCCTGGCACATTCTAGCAAGTTTTACTTGTAAGTGGGGTTGGAAACACTTTTCAGGCTCAGTACTGCGCTCAAAAGATGCAGCCCTGAGGTCTCTCATGATAGCAGGTGGTTAAGTAGAAATTTGCCACTTGGCTGACCCAGCAGGAGCAAACGTATGCCAAAAATGTACTCAGAAAGAGCTTTTCAGTGACTAGCATCCAGGCACATTTTAGCTAGTTTTACTTGTAAGTGGGGTTGGAAACGCTTTTCAGGATCAGTACAGGGCTCAAAACATGCAGCCCTGAGGTCTCTCATGATAGCAGGTGGTTAAATAGAAATTCGCTTCTCAGCTGACCCGGCAGGAGCAAATGTATGCCAAAAATGTACGCAGAATGAGCTTTTCAGTGAATAGCAGCCAGGCACATTTTAGCTAGTTTTACTTGTAAGTGGGGTTGGAAACGCTTTTCAGGATCAGTACTGGGCTCAAAACATGCAGCCCTGAGGTCTCTCATGATAGCAGGTGGTTAAATAGAAATTCGCTGCTCAGCTGACCCGGCAGGAGCAAACGTATGCCAAAAATGTACGCAGAATGAGCTTTTCAGTGACTAGCATCCAGGCACATTTTAGCTAGTTTTACTTGTAAGTGGGGTTGGAAACGCTTTTCAGGATCAGTACTGGGCTCAAAACGTGCAGCCCTGATGTCTCTCATGATAGCAGGTGGTTAAATAGAAATTTGCTGCTCAGCTGACCCGGCAGGAGCAAACGTATACCAAAAATGTTCGCAGAATGAGCTTTTCAGTGAAGAGCAGCCAGGCACATTTTAGATAGTTTTACTTGTAAGTGGGGTTGGAAACGCTTTTCAGGATCAGTACTGGGCTCAAAACATGCAGCCCTGAGGTCTCTCATGATAGCAGGTGGTTAAATAGAAATTCGCTGCTCAGCTGACCCGGCAGGAGCAAACGTATGCCAAAAATGTACGCAGAATGAGCTTTTCAGTGAAGAGCAGCCAGGCACATTTTAGCTAGTTTTACTTGTAAGTGGGGTTGGAAACGCTTTTCAGGCTCAGTACTGGGCTCAAAACATGCAGCCCTGAGGTCTCTCATGATAGCAGGAGGTTAAATAGAAATTCGCTGCTCAGCTGACCCGGTAGGAGCAAACGTATGCCAAAAATGTACACAGAATGAGCTTTTCAGTGAATAGCAGCCAGGCACATTTTAGCTAGTTTTACTTGTAAGTGGGGTTGGAAACGCTTTTCAGGATCAGTACTGGGCTCAAAACATGCAGCCCTGAGGTCTCTCATGATAGCAGGTGGTTAAATAGAAATTCGCTGCTCAGCTGACCCGGCAGGAGCAAACGTATGCCAAAAATGTACGCAGAATGAGCTTTTCAGTGAAGAGCAGCCAGGCACATTTTAGCTAGTTTACTTGTAAATGCTTTTCAGGCTCAGTACTGGGCTCAAAAGATGCAGCTCTGAGGTCTCTCCTGATAGGAGGTGGTTAAGTAGAAATTTGCCACTTGGCTGACCCAGCAGGAGCAAACGTATGCCAAAAATGTACACAGAAAGAGCTTTTCAGTGAAGAGCAGCCTGGCACATTCTAGCAAGTTTTACTTGTAAGTGGGGTTGGAAACACTTTTCAGGCTCAGTACTGCGCTCAAAAGATGCAGCCCTGAGGTCTCTCATGATAGCAGGTGGTTAAGTAGAAATTTGCCACTTGGCTGACCCAGAGGTCTCTCATGATAGCAGGTGGTTAAATAGAAATTCGCTGCTCAGCTAACCCGGCAGGAGCAAACGTATGCCAAAAATGTTCGCAGAATGAGCTTTTCAATGAATAGCAGCCAGGCACATTTTAGCTAGTTTTACTTGTAAGTGGGGTTGGAAACGCTTTTCAGGATCAGTACTGGGCTCAAAACATGCAGCCCTGAGGTCTCTCATGATAGCAGGTGGTTAAATAGAAATTCGCTGCTCAGCTGACCAAGCAGGAGCAAACGTATGCCAAAAATGTACGCCGAATGAGCTTTTCAGTGAAGAGCAGCCAGGCACATTCTAGCAAGTTTTACTTGTAAGTGGGGTTGGAAACGCTTTTCAGGCTCAGTACTGCGCTCAAAAGATGCAGCCCTGAGGTCTCTCATGATAGCAGGTGGTTAAGTAGAAATTTGCCTTGGATGACCCAGCAGGAGCAAACGTATGCCAAAAATGTACACAGAATGAGCTTTTCAGTGAATAGCAGCCAGGCACATTTTAGCTAGTTTTACTTGTAAGTGGGGTTGGAAACGCTTTTCAGGAACAGTACTGGGCTCAAAACATGCAGCCCTGAGGTCTCTCATGATAGCAGGTGGTTAAACAGAAATTTGCTGCTCAGCTGACCCGGCAGGAGCAAACGTATGCCAAAAATGTACACAGAATGAGCTTTTCAGTGAATAGCAGCCAGGCACATTTTAGCTAGTTTTACTTGTAAGTGGGGATGGAAACGCTTTTCAGGATCAGTACTGGGCTCAAAACATGCAGCCCTGAGGTCTCTCATGATAGCAGGTGGTTAAATAGAAATTCGCTGCTCAGCTGACCCGGTAGGAGCAAACGTATGCCAAAAATGTAAGCAGAATGAGCTTTTCAGTGAATAGCAGTCAGGCACAACTTAGCTAGTTTTACTTGTAAGTGGGGTTGGAAATGCTTTTCAGGCTCAGTACTGGGCTCAAAAGATGCAGCTCTGAGGTCTCTCCTGATAGGAGGTAGTTAAGTAGAACTTCGCTGCACAGCTGACCTGGCAGGAGCAAACGTATGCCAAAAATGTACGCAGAATGAGCTTTTCAGTGAAGAGCAGCCAGGCACATTTTAGCTAGTTTTACTTGTAAGTGGGGTTGGAAATGCTTTTCAGGCTCAGTACTGGGATCAACATGATAGCAGGAGGTTAAATAGAAATTCGCTGCTCAGCTGACCCGGTAGGAGCAAACGTATGCCAAAAATGTAAGCAGAATGAGCTTTTCAGTGAATAGCAGCCAGGCACATTTTAGCTAGTTTTACTTGTAAGTGGGGTTGGAAATGCTTTTCAGGCTCAGAACTGGGCTCAAAAGATGCAGCTCTGAGGTCTCTTCTGATAGGAGGTAGTTAAGTAGAACTTCGCTGCTCAGCTGACCAAGCAGGACCAAACGTATGCCAAAAATGTACGCAGAATGATCTTTTCAGTGAATAGCAGCCAGGCACATTTTAGCTAGTTTTACTTGTAAGTGGGGTTGGAAACGCTTTTCAGGATCAGTACTGGCCTCAAAACATGCAGCCCTGAGGTCTCTCATGATAGCAGGTGGTTAAATAGAAATTCGCTGCTCAGCTGACCCGGCAGGAGCAAACGTATGCCAAAAATGTACACAGAATGAGCTTTTCAGTGAATAGCAGCCAGGTACATTTTAGCTAGTTTTACTTGTAAGTGGGGTTGGAAACGCTTTTCAGGCTCAGTACTGCGCTCAAAAGATGCAGCCCTGAGGTCTCTCATGATAGCAGGTGGTTAAGTAGAAGTTTGTCCACTTGGCTGACCCAGCAGGAGCAAACGTATGCCAAAAATGTACACAGCATGAGCTTTTCAGTGAATAGCAGCCAGGCACATTTTAGCTAGTTTTACTTGTAAGTGGGGTTGGAAACGCTTTTCAGGATCAGTACTGGGCTCAAAACATGCAGCCCTGAGGTCTCTCATGATAGCAGGTGGTTAAATAGAAATTCGCTGCTCAGCTGACCCGGCAGGAGCAAACGTATGCCAAAAATGTACGCAGAATGAGCTTTTCAGTGAAGAGCAGCCAGGCACATTTTAGCTAGTTTACTTGTAAATGCTTTTCAGGCTCAGTACTGGGCTCAAAAGATGCAGCTCTGAGGTCTCTCCTGATAGGAGGTGGTTAAGTAGAAATTTGCCACTTGGCTGACCCAGCAGGAGCAAACGTATGCCAAAAATGTACACAGAAAGAGCTTTTCAGTGAAGAGCAGCCTGGCACATTCTAGCAAGTTTTACTTGTAAGTGGGGTTGGAAACACTTTTCAGGCTCAGTACTGCGCTCAAAAGATGCAGCCCTGAGGTCTCTCATGATAGCAGGTGGTTAAGTAGAAATTTGCCACTTGGCTGACCCAGAGGTCTCTCATGATAGCAGGTGGTTAAATAGAAATTCGCTGCTCAGCTAACCCGGCAGGAGCAAACGTATGCCAAAAATGTTCGCAGAATGAGCTTTTCAATGAATAGCAGCCAGGCACATTTTAGCTAGTTTTACTTGTAAGTGGGGTTGGAAACGCTTTTCAGGATCAGTACTGGGCTCAAAACATGCAGCCCTGAGGTCTCTCATGATAGCAGGTGGTTAAATAGAAATTCGCTGCTCAGCTGACCAAGCAGGAGCAAACGTATGCCAAAAATGTACGCCGAATGAGCTTTTCAGTGAAGAGCAGCCAGGCACATTCTAGCAAGTTTTACTTGTAAGTGGGGTTGGAAACGCTTTTCAGGCTCAGTACTGCGCTCAAAAGATGCAGCCCTGAGGTCTCTCATGATAGCAGGTGGTTAAGTAGAAATTTGCCTTGGATGACCCAGCAGGAGCAAACGTATGCCAAAAATGTACACAGAATGAGCTTTTCAGTGAATAGCAGCCAGGCACATTTTAGCTAGTTTTACTTGTAAGTGGGGTTGGAAACGCTTTTCAGGAACAGTACTGGGCTCAAAACATGCAGCCCTGAGGTCTCTCATGATAGCAGGTGGTTAAACAGAAATTTGCTGCTCAGCTGACCCGGCAGGAGCAAACGTATGCCAAAAATGTACACAGAATGAGCTTTTCAGTGAATAGCAGCCAGGCACATTTTAGCTAGTTTTACTTGTAAGTGGGGATGGAAACGCTTTTCAGGATCAGTACTGGGCTCAAAACATGCAGCCCTGAGGTCTCTCATGATAGCAGGTGGTTAAATAGAAATTCGCTGCTCAGCTGACCCGGTAGGAGCAAACGTATGCCAAAAATGTAAGCAGAATGAGCTTTTCTGTGAATAGCAGCCAGGCACATTTTAGCTAGTTTTACTTGTAAGTGGGGTTGGAAACGCTTTTCAGGCTCAGTACTGGGCTCAAAACATGCAGCCCTGAGGTCTCTCATGATTGCAGGTGGTTAAATAGAAATTCGCTGCTCAGCTGACCCGGTAGGAGCAAACGTATGCCAAAAATGTAAGCAGAATGAGCTTTTCAGTGAATAGCAGTCAGGCACAACTTAGCTAGTTTTACTTGTAAGTGGGGTTGGAAATGCTTTTCAGGCTCAGTACTGGGCTCAAAAGATGCAGCTCTGAGGTCTCTCCTGATAGGAGGTAGTTAAGTAGAACTTCGCTGCACAGCTGACCCGGCAGGAGCAAACGTATGCCAAAAATGTACGCAGAATGAGCTTTTCAGTGAAGAGCAGCCAGGCACATTTTAGCTAGTTTTACTTGTAAGTGGGGTTGGAAATGCTTTTCAGGCTCAGTACTGGGCTCAACATGATAGCAGGAGGTTAAATAGAAATTCGCTGCTCAGCTGACCCGGTAGGAGCAAACGTATGCCAAAAATGTAAGCAGAATGAGCTTTTCAGTGAATAGCAGCCAGGCACATTTTAGCTAGTTTTACTTGTAAGTGGGGTTGGAAATGCTTTTCAGGCTCAGAACTGGGCTCAAAAGATGCAGCTCTGAGGTCTCTTCTGATAGGAGGTAGTTAAGTAGAACTTCGCTGCTCAGCTGACCAAGCAGGACCAAACGTATGCCAAAAATGTACGCAGAATGATCTTTTCAGTGAATAGCAGCCAGGCACATTTTAGCTAGTTTTACTTGTAAGTGGGGTTGGAAACGCTTTTCAGGATCAGTACTGGCCTCAAAACATGCAGCCCTGAGGTCTCTCATGATAGCAGGTGGTTAAATAGAAATTCGCTGCTCAGCTGACCCGGCAGGAGCAAACGTATGCCAAAAATGTACACAGAATGAGCTTTTCAGTGAATAGCAGCCAGGTACATTTTAGCTAGTTTTACTTGTAAGTGGGGTTGGAAACGCTTTTCAGGCTCAGTACTGCGCTCAAAAGATGCAGCCCTGAGGTCTCTCATGATAGCAGGTGGTTAAGTAGAAGTTTGTCCACTTGGCTGACCCAGCAGGAGCAAACGTATGCCAAAAATGTACACAGCATGAGCTTTTCAGTGAATAGCAGCCAGGCACATTTTAGCTAGTTTTAGTTGTAAGTGGGGTTGGAAACGCTTTTCAGGATCAGTACTGGGCTCAAAACATGCAGCCCTGAGGTCTCTCATGATAGCAGGTGGTTAAATAGAAATTCGCTGCTCAGCTGACCCGGCAGGAGCAAACGTATGCCAAAAATGTACGCAGAATGAGCTTTTCAGTGAAGAGCAGCCAGGCACATTTTAGCTAGTTTACTTGTAAATGCTTTTCAGGCTCAGTACTGGGCTCAAAAGATGCAGCTCTGAGGTCTCTCCTGATAGGAGGTGGTTAAGTAGAAATTTGCCACTTGGCTGACCCAGCAGGAGCAAACGTATGCCAAAAATGTACACAGAAAGAGCTTTTCAGTGAAGAGCAGCCTGGCACATTCTAGCAAGTTTTACTTGTAAGTGGGGTTGGAAACACTTTTCAGGCTCAGTACTGCGCTCAAAAGATGCAGCCCTGAGGTCTCTCATGATAGCAGGTGGTTAAGTAGAAATTTGCCACTTGGCTGACCCAGCAGGAGCAAACGTATGCCAAAAATGTACACAGAAAGAGCTTTTCAGTGACTAGCATCCAGGCACATTTTAGCTAGTTTTACTTGTAAGTGGGGTTGGAAACGCTTTTCAGGATCAGTACTGGGCTCAAAACATGCAGCCCTGAGGTCTCTCATGATAGCAGGTGGTTAAATAGAAATTCGCTGCTCAGCTAACCCGGCAGGAGCAAACGTATGCCAAAAATGTTCGCAGAATGAGCTTTTCAATGAATAGCAGCCAGGCACATTTTAGCTAGTTTTACTTGTAAGTGGGGTTGGAAACGCTTTTCAGGATCAGTACTGGGCTCAAAACATGCAGCCCTGAGGTCTCTCATGATAGCAGGTGGTTAAATAGAAATTCGCTGCTCAGCTGACCAAGCAGGAGCAAACGTATGCCAAAAATGTACGCCGAATGAGCTTTTCAGTGAAGAGCAGCCAGGCACATTCTAGCAAGTTTTACTTGTAAGTGGGGTTGGAAACGCTTTTCAGGCTCAGTACTGCGCTCAAAAGATGCAGCCCTGAGGTCTCTCATGATAGCAGGTGGTTAAGTAGAAATTTGCCTTGGATGACCCAGCAGGAGCAAACGTATGCCAAAAATGTACACAGAATGAGCTTTTCAGTGAATAGCAGCCAGGCACATTTTAGCTAGTTTTACTTGTAAGTGGGGTTGGAAACGCTTTTCAGGAACAGTACTGGGCTCAAAACATGCAGCCCTGAGGTCTCTCATGATAGCAGGTGGTTAAACAGAAATTTGCTGCTCAGCTGACCCGGCAGGAGCAAACGTATGCCAAAAATGTACACAGAATGAGCTTTTCAGTGAATAGCAGCCAGGCACATTTTAGCTAGTTTTACTTGTAAGTGGGGTTGGAAACGCTTTTCAGGATCAGTACTGGGCTCAAAACATGCAGCCCTGAGGTCTCTCATGATAGCAGGTGGTTAAATAGAAATTCGCTGCTCAGCTGACCCGGTAGGAGCAAACGTATGCCAAAAATGTAAGCAGAATGAGCTTTTCTGTGAATAGCAGCCAGGCACATTTTAGCTAGTTTTACTTGTAAGTGGGGTTGGAAACGCTTTTCAGGCTCAGTACTGGGCTCAAAACATGCAGCCCTGAGGTCTCACATGATTGCAGGTGGTTAAATAGAAATTCGCTGCTCAGCTGACCCGGTAGGAGCAAACGTATGCCAAAAATGTAAGCAGAATGAGCTTTTCAGTGAATAGCAGTCAGGCACATTTTAGCTAGTTTTACTTGTAAGTGGGGTTGGAAATGCTTTTCAGGCTCAGTACTGGGCTCAAAAGATGCAGCTCTGAGGTCTCTCCTGATAGGAGGTAGTTAAGTAGAAATTTGCCTTGGATGACCCAGCAGGAGCAAACGTATGCCAAAAATGTAAACAGAAAGAGCTTTTCAGTGACTAGCATCCAGACACATTTTAGCTAGTTTTACTTGTAAGTGGGGTTGGAAACGCTTTTCAGGATCAGTACTGGGCTCAAAACATGCAGCCCTGAGGTCTCTCATGATAGCAGGTGGTTAAATAGAAATTCGCTGCTCAGCTAACCCGGCAGGAGCAAACGTATGCCAAAAATGTTCGCAGAATGAGCTTTTCAATGAATAGCAGCCAGGCACATTTTAGCTAGTTTTACTTGTAAGTGGGGTTGGAAACGCTTTTCAGGATCAGTACTGGGCTCAAAACATGCAGCCCTGAGGTCTCTCATGATAGCAGGTGGTTAAATAGAAATTCGCTGCTCAGCTGACCAAGCAGGCGCAAACGTATGCCAAAAATGTACGCCGAATGAGCTTTTCAGTGAAGAGCAGCCAGGCACATTCTAGCAAGTTTTACTTGTAAGTGGGGTTGGAAACGCTTTTCAGGCTCAGTACTGCGCTCAAAAGATGCAGCCCTGAGGTCTCTCATGATAGCAGGTGGTTAAGTAGAAATTTGCCTTGGATGACCCAGCAGGAGCAAACGTATGCCAAAAATGTACACAGAATGAGCTTTTCAGTGAATAGCAGCCAGGCACATTTTAGCTAGTTTTACTTGTAAGTGGGGTTGGAAACGCTTTTCAGGAACAGTACTGGGCTCAAAACATGCAGCCCTGAGGTCTCTCATGATAGCAGGTGGTTAAACAGAAATTTGCTGCTCAGCTGACCCGGCAGGAGCAAACGTATGCCAAAAATGTACACAGAATGAGCTTTTCAGTGAATAGCAGCCAGGCACATTTTAGCTAGTTTTACTTGTAAGTGGGGTTGGAAACGCTTTTCAGGATCAGTACTGGGCTCAAAACATGCAGCCCTGAGGTCTCTCATGATAGCAGGTGGTTAAATAGAAATTCGCTGCTCAGCTGACCCGGTAGGAGCAAACGTATGCCAAAAATGTAAGCAGAATGAGCTTTTCTGTGAATAGCAGCCAGGCACATTTTAGCTAGTTTTACTTGTAAGTGGGGTTGGAAATGCTTTTCAGGCTCAGTACTGGGCTCAACATGATAGCAGGAGGTTAAATAGAAATTCGCTGCTCAGCTGACCCGGTAGGAGCAAACGTATGCCAAAAATGTAAGCAGAATGAGCTTTTCAGTGAATAGCAGCCAGGCACATTTTAGCTAGTTTTACTTGTAAGTGGGGTTGGAAATGCTTTTCAGGCTCAGAACTGGGCTCAAAAGATGCAGCTCTGAGGTCTCTTCTGATAGGAGGTAGTTAAGTAGAACTTCGCTGCTCAGCTGACCAAGCAGGACCAAACGTATGCCAAAAATGTACGCAGAATGATCTTTTCAGTGAATAGCAGCCAGGCACATTTTAGCTAGTTTTACTTGTAAGTGGGGTTGGAAACGCTTTTCAGGTTCAGTACTGGCCTCAAAACATGCAGCCCTGAGGTCTCTCATGATAGCAGGTGGTTAAATAGAAATTCGCTGCTCAGCTGACCCGGCAGGAGCAAACGTATGCCAAAAATGTACATAGAATGAGCTTTTCAGTGAATAGCAGCCAGGTACATTTTAGCTAGTTTTACTTGTAAGTGGGGTTGGAAACGCTTTTCAGGATCAGTACTGGGCTCAAAACATGCAGCCCTGAGGTCTCTCATGATAGCAGGTGGTTAAGTAGAAGTTTGTCCACTTGGCTGACCCAGCAGGAGCAAACGTATGCCAAAAATGTACACAGCATGAGCTTTTCAGTGAATAGCAGCCAGGCACATTTTAGCTAGTTTTACTTGTAAGTGGGGTTGGAAACGCTTTTCAGGATCAGTACTGGGCTCAAAACATGCAGCCCTGAGGTCTCTCATGATAGCAGGTGGTTAAAAAGAAATTCGCTGCTCAGCTGACCCGGCAGGAGCAAACGTATGCCAAAAATGTACGCAGAATGAGCTTTTCAGTGAAGAGCAGCCAGGCACATTTTAGCTAGTTTACTGGTAAATGCTTTTCAGGCTCAGTACTGGGCTCAAAAGATGCAGCTCTGAGGTCTCTCCTGATAGGAGGTGGTTAAGTAGAAATTTGCCACTTGGCTGACCCAGCAGGAGCAAACGTATGCCAAAAATGTACACAGAAAGAGCTTTTCAGTGAAGAGCAGCCTGGCACATTCTAGCAAGTTTTACTTGTAAGTGGGGTTGGAAACACTTTTCAGGCTCAGTACTGCGCTCAAAAGATGCAGCCCTGAGGTCTCTCATGATAGCAGGTGGTTAAGTAGAAATTTGCCACTTGGCTGACCCAGCAGGAGCAAACGTATGCCAAAAATGTACACAGAAAGAGCTTTTCTGTGACTAGCATCCAGGCACATTTTAGCTAGTTTTACTTGTAAGTGGGGTTGGAAACGCTTTTCAGGATCAGTACTGGGCTCAAAACATGCAGCCCTGAGGTCTCTCATGATAGCAGGTGGTTAAATAGAAATTCGCTGCTCAGCTAACCCGGCAGGAGCAAACGTATGCCAAAAATGTTCGCAGAATGAGCTTTTCAATGAATAGCAGCCAGGCACATTTTAGCTAGTTTTACTTGTAAGTGGGGTTGGAAACGCTTTTCAGGATCAGTACTGGGCTCAAAACATGCAGCCCTGAGGTCTCTCATGATAGCAGGTGGTTAAATAGAAATTCGCTGCTCAGCTGACCAAGCAGGAGCAAACGTATGCCAAAAATGTACGCCGAATGAGCTTTTCAGTGAAGAGCAGCCAGGCACATTCTAGCAAGTTTTACTTGTAAGTGGGGTTGGAAACGCTTTTCAGGCTCAGTACTGCGCTCAAAAGATGCAGCCCTGAGGTCTCTCATGATAGCAGGTGGTTAAGTAGAAATTTGCCTTGGATGACCCAGCAGGAGCAAACGTATGCCAAAAATGTACACAGAATGAGCTTTTCAGTGAATAGCAGCCAGGCACATTTTAGCTAGTTTTACTTGTAAGTGGGGTTGGAAACGCTTTTCAGGAACAGTACTGGGCTCAAAACATGCAGCCCTGAGGTCTCTCATGATAGCAGGTGGTTAAACAGAAATTTGCTGCTCAGCTGACCCGGCAGGAGCAAACGTATGCCAAAAATGTACACAGAATGAGCTTTTCAGTGAATAGCAGCCAGGCACATTTTAGCTAGTTTTACTTGTAAGTGGGGTTGGAAACGCTTTTCAGGATCAGTACTGGGCTCAAAACATGCAGCCCTGAGGTCTCTCATGATAGCAGGTGGTTAAATAGAAATTCGCTGCTCAGCTGACCCGGTAGGAGCAAACGTATGCCAAAAATGTAAGCAGAATGAGCTTTTCTGTGAATAGCAGCCAGGCACATTTTAGCTAGTTTTACTTGTAAGTGGGGTTGGAAACGCTTTTCAGGCTCAGTACTGGGCTCAAAACATGCAGCCCTGAGGTCTCTCATGATTGCAGGTGGTTAAATAGAAATTCGCTGCTCAGCTGACCCGGTAGGAGCAAACGTATGCCAAAAATGTAAGCAGAATGAGCTTTTCAGTGAATAGCAGTCAGGCACATTTTAGCTAGTTTTACTTGTAAGTGGGGTTGGAAATGCTTTTCAGGCTCAGTACTGGGCTCAAAAGATGCAGCTCTGAGGTCTCTCCTGATAGGAGGTAGTTAAGTAGAAATTTGCCTTGGATGACCCAGCAGGAGCAAACGTATGCCAAAAATGTACACAGAAAGAGCTTTTCAGTGACTAGCATCCAGGCACATTTTAGCTAGTTTTACTTGTAAGTGGGGTTGGAAACGCTTTTCAGGATCAGTACTGGGCTCAAAACATGCAGCCCTGAGGTCTCTCATGATAGCAGGTGGTTAAATAGAAATTCGCTGCTCAGCTAACCCGGCAGGAGCAAACGTATGCCAAAAATGTTCGCAGAATGAGCTTTTCAATGAATAGCAGCCAGGCACATTTTAGCTAGTTTTACTTGTAAGTGGGGTTGGAAACGCTTTTCAGGATCAGTACTGGGCTCAAAACATGCAGCCCTGAGGTCTCTCATGATAGCAGGTGGTTAAATAGAAATTCGCTGCTCAGCTGACCAAGCAGGTGCAAACGTATGCCAAAAATGTACGCCGAATGAGCTTTTCAGTGAAGAGCAGCCAGGCACATTCTAGCAAGTTTTACTTGTAAGTGGGGTTGGAAACGCTTTTCAGGCTCAGTACTGCGCTCAAAAGATGCAGCCCTGAGGTCTCTCATGATAGCAGGTGGTTAAGTAGAAATTTGCCTTGGATGACCCAGCAGGAGCAAACGTATGCCAAAAATGTACACAGAATGAGCTTTTCAGTGAATAGCAGCCAGGCACATTTTAGCTAGTTTTACTTGTAAGTGGGGTTGGAAACGCTTTTCAGGATCAGTACTGGGCTCAAAACATGCAGCCCTGAGGTCTCTCATGATAGCAGGTGGTTAAATAGAAATTCGCTGCTCAGCTGACCCGGTAGGAGCAAACGTATGCCAAAAATGTAAGCAGAATGAGCTTTTCTGTGAATAGCAGCCAGGCACATTTTAGCTAGTTTTACTTGTAAGTGGGGTTGGAAACGCTTTTCAGGCTCAGTACTGGGCTCAAAACATGCAGCCCTGAGGTCTCTCATGATTGCAGGTGGTTAAATAGAAATTCGCTGCTCAGCTGACCCGGTAGGAGCAAACGTATGCCAAAAATGTAAGCAGAATGAGCTTTTCAGTGAATAGCAGTCAGGCACATTTTAGCTAGTTTTACTTGTAAGTGGGGTTGGAAATGCTTTTCAGGCTCAGTACTGGGCTCAAAAGATGCAGCTCTGAGGTCTCTCCTGATAGGAGGTAGTTAAGTAGAACTTCGCTGCACAGCTGACCCGGCAGGAGCAAACGTATGCCAAAAATGTACGCAGAATGAGCTTTTCAGTGAAGAGCAGCCAGGCACATTTTAGCTAGTTTTACTTGTAAGTGGGGTTGGAAATGCTTTTCAGGCTCAGTACTGGGCTCAACATGATAGCAGGAGGTTAAATAGAAATTCGCTGCTCAGCTGACCCGGTAGGAGCAAACGTATGCCAAAAATGTAAGCAGAATGAGCTTTTCAGTGAATAGCAGCCAGGCACATTTTAGCTAGTTTTACTTGTAAGTGGGGTTGGAAATGCTTTTCAGGCTCAGAACTGGGCTCAAAAGATGCAGCTCTGAGGTCTCTTCTGATAGGAGGTAGTTAAGTAGAACTTCGCTGCTCAGCTGACCAAGCAGGACCAAACGTATGCCAAAAATGTACGCAGAATGATCTTTTCAGTGAATAGCAGCCAGGCACATTTTAGCTAGTTTTACTTGTAAGTGGGGTTGGAAACGCTTTTCAGGATCAGTACTGACCTCAAAACATGCAGCCCTGAGGTCTCTCATGATAGCAGGTGGTTAAATAGAAATTCGCTGCTCAGCTGACCCGGCAGGAGCAAACGTATGCCAAAAATGTACACAGAATGAGCTTTTCAGTGAATAGCAGCCAGGTACATTTTAGCTAGTTTTACTTGTAAGTGGGGTTGGAAACGCTTTTCAGGATCAGTACTGGCCTCAAAACATGCAGCCCTGAGGTCTCTCATGATAGCAGGTGGTTAAATAGAAATTCGCTGCTCAGCTGACCCGGCAGGAGCAAACGTATGCCAAAAATGTACACAGAATGAGCTTTTCAGTGAATAGCAGCCAGGTACATTTTAGCTAGTTTTACTTGTAAGTGGGGTTGGAAACGCTTTTCAGGATCAGTACTGGCCTCAAAACATGCAGCCCTGAGGTCTCTCATGATAGCAGGTGGTTAAATAGAAATTCGCTGCTCAGCTGACCCGGCAGGAGCAAACGTATGCCAAAAATGTACACAGAATGAGCTTTTCAGTGAATAGCAGCCAGGTACATTTTAGCTAGTTTTACTTGTAAGTGGGGTTGGAAACGCTTTTCAGGCTCAGTACTGCGCTCAAAAGATGCAGCCCTGAGGTCTCTCATGATAGCAGGTGGTTAAGTAGAAGTTTGTCCACTTGGCTGTCCCAGCAGGAGCAAACGTATGCCAAAAATGTACACAGCATGAGCTTTTCAGTGAATAGCAGCCAGGCACATTTTAGCTAGTTTTACTTGTAAGTGGGGTTGGAAACGCTTTTCAGGATCAGTACTGGCCTCAAAACATGCAGCCCTGAGGTCTCTCATGATAGCAGGTGGTTAAATAGAAATTCGCTGCTCAGCTGACCCGGCAGGAGCAAACGTATGCCAAAAATGTACACAGAATGAGCTTTTCAGTGAATAGCAGCCAGGTACATTTTAGCTAGTTTTACTTGTAAGTGGGGTTGGAAACGCTTTTCAGGATCAGTACTGGGCTCAAAACATGCAGCCCTGAGGTCTCTCGTGATAGCAGGTGGTTAAATAGAAATTCGCTGCTCAGCTGACCCGGCAGGAGCAAAGGTATGCCAAAAATGTACGCAGAATGAGCTTTTCAGTGAAGAGCAGCCAGGCACATTTTAGCTAGTTTTACTTGTAAGTGGGGTTGGAAATGCTTTTCAGGCTCAGTACTGGGCTCAAAAGATGCAGCTCTGAGGTCTCTCCTGATAGGACAGACTTCTTCAAACTGTGGGGCGCGCCCCCCTGGGGGGGCGCGCCGTCATCCCAGGGGGGGCGCGCACTTCACTTGAAAGTTCACCTTTGTTTTCGAAAATACCACGTCGACTCGAACGTATGTAGGTTTACTTCCTGCATTTCTTCCCCATTTTAAATGGGGATTTTGGATTGGCTAGCTCCTGCACCGCAGCCAATCAGCACTTAGTAACGCCATCACTGATCAAGTTACACAAATGAAGAGACAGCATTTTAGAAGGCAGGAAGTGCCGCGAGACCAGGAGCATAAATCTCATGAATTCTTTAACTTTTTGGGTAGTGTGGCGTTTCTTCACTCCTCCGTTTGCTGACTTTTACTTCCTTAGGTTGCTGTATTATTTGGATGCAAACAATTTTTCGATGTTTTTTAAGTCAGGGCAGAGGTGGACGGGGGAGGAGGCTGGGGTGGGGTTGGGGAAAGAGGGAACTCGAAGACACACGATGTTAGTTTTAACTATTGCGCTGGGACACGACGTGCTTATACTTTTGAAATGTAAAGAAACCTCCCTGGGGGTTTCAGCAAGGCCTATCAGCAGCAGAGGCTTACTTCTTCTCTGGGAGGCTTGCAAATGTCTTTTCTGTATCCCGTTTTTTCTAGGTATTGTGAGCAGAAACTGCAATATTTGTCTGTTTCTGTACACATGTTATTTTTTTCTCGATGGTGTAGGATGCATCAAGTAAAATTGATGTGAGGGGAGGGAAGCTTGGAGCGAATGTCTGCCCACGTTAGTAAGGTTACCAGGAAAATCTAGTGCTCCTGTCTTCAGCAGTTTTTTTTTAAATCAAATCTATTTAGGAAAGGCATGTGGCACTCCAGACCTCGTCCCTTCCTCGCTCTCACACACGTCTGCCATGGACTTTTCTTTTACAAATCAGCAATGTGTTATCTTCAGTTGGAATAACTAATCCGGGCCCAGTCTGCACTACAGCTCCCAGAATACATCATGCGGTTAATTAAAGTGAGCTGAGCAGCGCTGGTCACACCGAGTCACCTGGCAGGAAATATTGAAATGCTTCTTGTTAAGGCCTAACTATAGTAATTTGATGTATCCAACCTCAGTGTATTGTGCAGTGCCCTGGCTACCCGAGTGTGTTTGTGTTAATCAGCAAATGCCTTCTTGGCCGCGCACGATCAGGCAACTGCCTACAGTCCGTGGGTGCTAGGTGTAAAGTGTGTCACATTACAGCACATTCAGTTACTCACTGCAAAAGGGACACAGAACAGACCTCCATTGCCCCGGTGCAGGAACAGAGTGTAAATCATGATCTACTGTTACACTGACTTGCTATGCTATGAAAATATGCTTTTGCTGGCAAAGTCCTGTTGCTCAAATGGGTGCAATTCCAGATATTTATGTTCCCCTCATCTTCATTGCTTGAGTTTGCTCGTGAGAAAGTGTCAATCATAGTCATTGAAAAGTCACTCACAATTACACTGAAATTATAAAAATGTCACACATAGCAATCTGAAACCTTTACACACCCATACCTCTGTAGTGTAAAGAAACATGTTTGGGGGTTTCGGCAAGGCCTGTAGGAAC